>NC_042983.1:24828017-25128017 GCF_901001165.1 Salmo trutta | reverse complement strand
TAGTAAAACTAAATGCATGCTTTTCAATCGATCGCTGCCCGCACCCGCCCGCCCGACTAGCATCACTCCTCTGGACGGTTCTGACCTAGAATATGTGGACAACTACAAATACCTAGGTGTCTGGTTAGAATGTAAATTCTCCGTCCAGACTCACATTAAACATCTCCAATCCAAAATTAAATCTAGAATCGGCTTCCTATTTCACAACAAAGCCTCATTCACTCATGCTGCCAAACATACTGTAACGGCTGTCTTCGGGTAGAGAGGACCAAAACGCAGCAGGAATGTGGATGCTCATCTTGAATATTTAGTGAATGTAAAGTGAACACCAAAACGAAGACCGACAGACCGACAGTTTAACAGGCTATACACTTAACAGCAGTGCTAAAGACAACTACCCACAAAATACCAAACCAAACACACACCTATATATAGGACTCTCAATCAGAGGCAACTAGAAACACCTGCCTCCAATTGAGAGTCCAACACCCAATCCTAAACATAGAAAAACTAAACTAGACAGAACGTAGAAATACATACAAAACACAAACCCTCTGCCACGTCCTGACTAAAACTAATACAATTACTCCCTCTGCTGGTCAGGACGTGACACATACCCTCGTAAAACTGACTATCCTACCGATCCTTGACTTCGGCGATGTCATTTACAAAATAGTCTCCAACACTCTACTCAGCAAATTAGATGTAGTCTATCACAGTGCCATCCATTTTGTCACCAAAGCCCCATATATTACCCAGCACTGCGACCTGCATGCTCTCGTTGGCTGGCCCTCACTTCATATTCGTCGCCAAACCCACTGGCTCCAGGTCATCTATATGTCTTTGCTAGGTAAAGCCCCGCCTTATCTCAACTCACTGGTCACCATAACACCCACCCGTAGCACACGCTCCAGCAGGTATATCTCACTGGTCATCCCCAAAGCCAACTCGTCTTTTGGCCGCCTTTCCTTTCAGTTCTCTGCTGCCAATGACTGGAACAAATTGCAAAAATCACTGAAGCTGGAAACTTATATCTCCCTCACTAACTTTAAGCATCAGCTGTCAGAGCAGCTTACCGATCATTGCACCTGTACACAGCCCATCTGTAAATAGCCCACTCAACTACCTCATCCCCATATTGTTATTTATTTTTGTTCCTTTGCACCCCAGTATCTCTACTTGCACATCATCATCTGCACATCTATCACTCCAGTGTTAATGCTAAATTGGAATTATTTCGCCACTATGGTCTTATTATTGCCTTACCTCCAAAATCTTACTACATTTGCACACACTGTATATAGATTTTTATTTTTTCTATTGTGTTATTGACTGTACGTTTGTTAATCCCATGTGTAACTCTGTGTTGTTGTTTTTGTCGCACTGCTTTGCTTTATCTTGGCCAGGTCGCAGTTGTAAATGAGAACTTGTTCTCAACTGTCCTACCTGGTTAAATAATGGTGAAATAAATAAAAATAAATACCTCAAGAATCTGGTTGAGAGAATGCCAAGAGTGTGCAATGCTGTCATCAAGGCAAAGGGTGGCTACTTTGAAGAATCTCAAATATTAAATATTTCGATGGTCAGCCATCAGAAGCTAGATGAAGGGATCTGCCATTCAACTGTATTAGGGTAACATTTTGGAGTGACAGTGGAATCAACCAGTCACATTTTGACTTAATGGGTGGGACAACTAATGCTAGCCAGAGCAAGATGAGCTAAAATCTAACGAAGGAACATTAAATAAACCCAGTCAAAGTTTTTCAGCTAGTTGGACGTCAAAATTGCACTGATAAACAATGGCGAATTGTAGTCTCCTCGTCCTTCTGCAGCTTGCCTGCTAATACATGCTTGCCCCAACCAAGCACCAAAGCTAACTGGCTAAAGTTGGCTAGCTTGCTAGCGAGCTACTTCCACACATAAATGAGAGAACACCTCACTCTGACCATTTTACTCGCCGTAGCATATTATCTAGAGCGTTCTTGACTAACTATAACTTAATTTCCCCTACGTTTACTGAGACCAGTCATATTCAGTGGGTGTTGCGCGTTCGGAAATTCATCACTGGTTCTGCGCTCTGGTACACTCAGACGAGAGTGCTCAGAAATCGGAGTAGAGTAGTGACTTTGCGAACGCATGAGATATGCTAACTGGATAAAATTCATTGAAGTTCTTGCTAGCTAACCAAATGACACCTGCATCTCTAGGTGTGTATAGCCACCGAAAAATGATATGAGGGGAAAAAGTCAGTCACTCCCCCACTCCTCCAATGGCATGACATGACATCCTCCTAGCAGCTAGCTAGCTATCAAGCTAACGTTAGGCTCTGTGTTTTTAGCTTGCTACATAAATAGATTCGCTAGCCTATTAGCCACGTTATGACTGACTTGTGATCATTTCCCTTGCTAGTTTGATTGTATTGACATTCCCAGTGCTAGTCACATTCATCTGTTTTTGTCCATAATATTGAATCATTGAAACTGAAACAGTACATCCCAAATGGAGGCAGCAAACAATGTACCATGCCAGCTGTGATTTGCAACCTGATAGCAATATTTTTTGGATTACCAAGAAATGTATTGGTGAATTATATTAATCATGCATTAAACTGGATCCATCTATTCTGCCTACAATGCCTTAGTGTAAGTTATGGAACACTGAGTCAAATAGAACCTATTTTTAAAACGTCTTATTAAGTTGGTTTTGTAGCATAAACTGGGAAATGTATATTTTTTACTGATATTATGATTGTCTGTTTGTTTCATATCTGCAAAGTAGTTAAAATGCTGTGAGTTCCACTTTAAACTTTAGGTCCAACTTTGTGTGCTAAACATCAAATGCTTTTTGCAATGGGAAGTAATAGTTGTAAACTTTGATTGGGAAATGGCTAATGGTTGAGTTTTTGTATTCTTATGATTAGGACCTACTGGCTTATTATGTCAGAGTTTATGGACTGTTTATGCTTTAACATCATGCTGTGTGTGACTGTTGTCTTCCATCGGCCCATTTACACTGGTGTAGTGGTGCCTGGAGAAGTGTGTATACTCTAATTCTGCCAAAAAGTTCCCAAACGGCAACAATGCAGAAAATCATGTTTGCCTATGATATTCTGCTGAAATTAGGCCATGTGTGAGGCACGCATGTGAATATATTCACTTGCCTTGTGACTGTGTAGGCTACTTTGTGCATGATTTCTCTATTATATTACATAATTGATTAAAAAAAAAACGGAAATATCCCATTCACATAAGTATTCAGACCCTTTACTCAGTACTTTGTTGAAGCACCTTTGGCAGTGATTACAGCCTCAAGTCTTCTTGGGTATGACCCTACAAGCTTGGCACACCTGTTTTTGAGGAGTTTCTCCCATTCTTCTCTGCAGATCCTCTCAAACTCTGTCAGGTTGGATGGGGAGCATTGCTGCACAACTATTTTCAGGTCTCTCCAGAGATGTTCTATAGGGTTCAAGTCCGGGCTCTGGCTGGGCCACTCATAGACATTCAGAGGCTTGTCCCGAAGCCACTCCTGAGTTGTCTTGGCTGTGTGCTTAGGGTTGTTGTCCTGTTGGAAGGTGAACCTTTGCCCCCGTCTGAGGTCCTGAGCACTCTGGAGTAGGTTTTCATCAAGCATCTCTCTGGACTTTGCTCCGTTCATCTCTACCTCGATCCTGACTAGTCTCCCAGTCCCTGACGCTGAAAAACATCCCCACAGCATGATGCTGCCACCACCATGCTTCACCGTAAGGATGGTGCCAGGTTTCCTCCAGACATACAGAGTTCAATCTTGGTTTCATTAGACCAGAGAATCTTGTTTCTAATGGTCTAACAGGCCTTTAGTTGCCCTTTGGTAAACTCCAAGCGGGCTGTCATGTGTCTTTTACTGAAGAGTGGCTTCCGTCTGGCCACTCTACCATAAAGGCCTGATTGGTGGAGTGCTGCAGAGATGGTTGTCCCTCTGGAAGGTTCTCCCATTTCCACAGAGGAACTCTGGAGCTCTGACAGAGTGACTATCGAGTTCTTGGTCACCTCCCTGACTAAGGCCCTTCTCCTCCCGATTGCTCAGTTTGGCGGCTAGCTCTAGGAAGAGTCTTGGTGGTTCCAAACTTCTTCCATTTAAGAAAGATGGAGGCCACTGTGTTCTTGGGGACCTTCAATGCTGCAGAATTTTTTTGGCACCCTTCCCTAGATCTGTGCCTCAACACAATCCTGTCTCGGAGCTCTACGGACAATTCCTTCGATCTCATGGCTTGGTTTTTGCTCTGACATGCACTTCTTCTTCTTCTATGATATTATGGCGGTCCACAAAACAACATTAAAGGTGCATGCCGCCACCTACTGTGCTGGAGTGTGTGGTCAATCACGGTTTACAACATTTATATATCCTCCTACCTAAATCAGTTCTTCTGAAAAAAAAGAGCCCTACTAACTTCTAATAGACCCTGCCCCACTCCCAAAATCACTTCCAAACTCCCCCAACCCCGTCCAACATCAATGACCCTACACTTCAATTTTTCCCTCTCTTCAACATACTTACAACAATATAACAACACAACAACGCATGCTCCACCGTTTCATCGACCATACACTCCAGACACAAACCATTCCCATGCTTGCCAACCAGATGTAATAACAAGTTCAATGTATAATGTCCTAGGCGCAATCAAGCAAGCACCACCTATTTCTTCCTAATCTGACCTTTGAATCTTGGTCCACTGACCTTTCTTTGGAGGGCATATAAATGCTGGCCCTTGGGCTTAGCGTCCCATCTCTTCTGCCACACATCTATCAAAATGGCTTTCATCTTACATTTGGCCTCACTTCTACCCAGTGGAACATTAATATCAATTCTATCTTGTTTCAAAGCTTTTATGGCTAACTGGTCTACAATTTAATTTCTGACATGCACTGTCAACTGTGAGACCTTATGTAGACAGGTGTGTGCCTTTCCAAATCATGTCCAATCAATTGAATTTACCACAGGTGGATTCCAATCATGTTGTAGAAACATCTCAAGGATGGTCAATGGATACAGGATGCACCTGAGCTCAATGTCGAGTCTCATAGCAAAGGGTCTGAATACTTATGTAAATAAGGTATTGCAAAAATAGCTAAAAACCTGTTTTCGCTATGTCATTATGGGGTATTGTGTGTAGATTGATTAAAATCTATTTTATAATAAGGATGTAACGTACCAAAAAAGGGAAGGGGTCTGAATACTTCCTGACTGAATGGAAGCTTATAATTATTTGTTTTTTACTCCACTGGTCTCGGGAAGAAATTACGAGTCCTCACTTTCTGAGACCAGGTCAAGACCGAGTACAAATGTATCTGACACCGAGACAAGACCAAGATACTCAATATGTTGTCCGAGACTGTGACAGGTCTCGAGTACTACAACACTGACTGCAACGTAATCAGAATCCTGCTATACAGATGTAGGATCTTAATTTGAGCCAGTTTGCTACAGCAGGAAAATAATCCTACACCAACAGGACATTTTTATTATTATAATAATGAACTGGTATTTTTGTAGGGGTTTGATACATTTTCCGTAAGGGTAAATCAAGTCTAAAATGTCAAAGTGGTAAATACTTTGTAATTAATTTAAGCATCAGCTGTCAGAGTAGCTTACAGATCACTGCACCTGTACATAGCCCATCTGTAAATAGCCCACCCAACTACCTCATTCCCATATTGTTGTTTATTTTTGCTCCTTTGCACCCCAGTATCTCTACTTGCACATTCATCTTCTGCACATCTATCACTCCAGTGTTTAATTGCTAAATTGTAATTATTTCGCCACTATGGCCTATTTATTGCCTTACCTCCCTAATCTTACTACATTTGCGCACACTGTATATAGACTTTTCTATTGTGTTATTGACTGTACGTTTGTTTATCTCATGTGTAACTCTGTGTTGTTGTTTTTGTCGCACTGCTTTGCTCTATCTTGGCCAGGTCGCAGTTGTATATGAGAATTTGTTCTCAACTGGCCAATCTGGTTAAATAAAGGTGAAATAAAAAAAATATATATATTTTTAAATTACAAACTTCAGATGCCTTTTTAAACTTCAAATACACTACATGTTTTAAATGTCCTGCATTGCATCAAATTAAGATCCTACATGTGAAAGAGGTGCTATGTGTCCAGTTTTGCTCTAAGCCTACTATAAGAAGTAGAGTGGGCTTTCAGAGTCCAGAGTAAGGTTCACGTACTAGAGCTAATTAGCCAGAGCAGGAGGAATGTATGGGAGGATAAAGCCTCTCCCAGATCTACTGAATGGTGAATTGAAGACCTCTAAATCCCAGTGGGATTACCATTTAAATGGTATGAGGTTTAAATTCTTTCTCCTTAGGAAGCTCCTCAGAGGTTGTCATACTGTACACACACACACACACAATAGGGTCACTCGGTTCCCGCCAGCAGATTATAATTTAATCATTAGTTAATAACGTGAACACACCGGCACCCTGAAAACAGTGAGGAGCTTTTACTCAACACAAGCGTTGTTGAAGTGAGCAATAGATTTTTTAGTGACACGACTCCAATTTTTGGTCTTCTATATGGAACACTCATGTAATGACTGTATCACACTGCCATACAGATAACAATGTAGTACAGAGAGACTCAGCTGAATTAAAAAACAAGGCCTGTCAGAAGTAAGTCCAGCAACATACATATTTACATTTTAGTCATTTAGCAGACACTCTTATTCAAAACAATTGGGATTATGTGTCTTGCTCAAGGGCACATCAACAGCTTTTTTACCTAGTCAGCTTGGGGTTTCAAACCTGTGACCATTCGGTTACTGGCCCAACGCTCTTAACCACTAGGCTACCTGCAGCCATATATGAGGAGCATCAATTTGCTTTCACACACTACTACATATTGCAGCATGTAAGCACTTTATGTCCAGAAAATGTTGATGTCCTATATAATGATTCCATATGAAGTGACTTTAGCCTGATAAAAATGGGCTCTTGGAGCACAATGAGGACAGAAGCCTGTGGCCCAAGGAAGGGTGGAGGTATCAGAGAAGGTTCAGCTTGAGGTTTAAATCAAGAGCCATTCGGTCGTTAAGCCCCTGTGCTGTGTGCTAAACAGAACAACACCTCCACTAAGCCTGCCAGAAAAGAAGACAGGACCCACATACTTTCCCCCTTTGTTTCAACTGAGAGCTCTCTATATTCTGTTTCTCAAATTGGCTGCCACCAAAAGGTACTCTTTTTTTGGGCATACTGTATACGGATCTTCCTCTGCATTGTCTTGCTTATAAGTTCTAGATCACCAATACCATGTTCTGTTTAGCTATTTTACTTCAACACAAGCTGTGAGAGCACGTAAAAGATTTCATTGCCTTAAAGCAAGTCTAAAAGATCACATGGTTTTACGCTATGGATCCTCTCCTCCTCAATAAGCCATTTGGCTGTCTTACTTTAGCACATGAATGCATCAAAACCATATATTTCATTGAGCATCCCATGTGAAATGCCTGACTTCCTTCAATGAAAAAAACACAATGACCGTTAGTTTCCTTAATTCACGCCAGCAGGGGCTTATTTGCCAAATATGTCACCCTCTCTTTCAAGTGCATGGCCACCATATAAACAACCTGCTTCACACCTTCACACACTTGATCTCAATGTGTCACGTCAAACTCTGGCTCCGCCTCACATCCCCATTGTATGGCAGCCAGTGGTCCAGTCCGTCAGACTGGTTCCATCCTGGTTCTGGTCACCCTCCCTTCCCCCGGCTCCTCCTGGATCATGTGACCAGGGTGATAAATCCACAGTAACGGGACAAGTCGAAGAGTTGTAAAGTCAGGCCTTTGCTTCATCTTGAACTCCACCCTCTCTCTCTGCAGCCTGGTTCCTGAGACCCTCACCTCACCCAGCCCTCCCACTGGGCCCATTAAAGCCTGCATTGTTTCCCAGGGGTCAGGCTGGGTTTCATTTCAAACTTTAACGCAAACCAGGAAATGCAACGCAAGCATTTTAAACCAGAGTCAATGGACAAGAGACATTCCCAAACACCACTCCTGTTTCACACTGATCCAATAATGATATTGGCCTACTTACAACTACATTAGTGAACTAGATGCACAAGGTAACGTTTGGAGTTAATCCTTTCAGTAATCTTATTTCAGAAATTATAACAATACTCCTTATCAACAGGTTTGTTTATACTGGGGGAATAAAATTGAAATTCAAAAAATGTAACCACCCCCTTTTGGTCAATTTGTTAATGAACTGAGCATCTCTTTTGATTTAGCTCCATGGTTTCTCTCCCCATGTCCTATTACCTGTGCCATGCTGAGAAAAGAGACATATAGTGGCAACATCTTCCCTTTGTCAGATTCCCAGTCAGACAAAGGTTGATGGAGAAGCCTTTGAGTGGGTGACACTGGGACAAGGCCTGCTGAAGGGTATTTCACTCAGCAGTTTTGTCTTGTGTTTCCATTACAATCATGCCCAGCTGAAAGGGAGCAGGGGTTGAATGGAGCTCCTGTACTTTTCCACTGTTCCCTCCCTCCCTCTTTACATCTCTCTCTACCATACTCACTCCTTTAAATCAAATTGTATTAGTCATAAGGTGAATGTACCAATTTGTAAGTCGCTCTGGATAAGAGCGTCTGCTAAATGACGTAAATGTAAATCTAAAACATGCGCCGAATACAACAGGTGTAGACCTTACAGTGAAATGCTTACTTACGAGCCCCTAACCAACAGTGCAGTTTCAAAACAAATATGGATAAGAATGAGAGATAAAAGTAACAAGTAATTAAAGAGCAGCAGTAAAAAATAACAATATATACAGGGGGTGCCGGTACAGAGTCAATGTGCAGGGGAACCAGTTAGTTGAGTTAGTATGTACATGTAGGTAGAGTTATTAAAGTGACTATACATAGATGAGGGGGGGCAATGCAAATAGTCTGGGTAGCAATTTGACTAGATGTTCAGGAGTCTTATGGCTTGGGGGTAGAAGCTGTTTAGAAGCCTCTTGGACCTAGACTTGGCGCTCCGGTACCGCTTGCCGTGCGGTAGCAGAGAGAACAGTCTATGACTAGGGTGGCTGGAGTCTTTGACCATTTTTTGGGCCTTCCTCTGACACCGCCTGGTATAGAGGAAAGGGTGCATACTTTCTCCTAACTAAGTACATGCCGACTCACTCTCTCTCCCGCTCTTTCTCTCTATCTCTATGAGACAGTAAGAAGATATAACCAATTTGCACCTTTCCAACAGTCAGACACCATGCTGTTTGGTCTCTCCTGTCTACATAGTGTTATGTTCATTTATGCAGTTGCAGATTTAGCTCATAGTCATGACAATGGTGGCATGTTGACATCGCATACTTTACTGGATAACATTTAAACCCCCCTCACACAGTACTGTCTCTGGGAAGCAGGCTGAGATCTTACCAGGGATTACAGCCTGGGTCATTAGCATTGGGTAATTACATTCTAGCCAGATACCATGTTAATTCTATGCTAATTAATACTATATTAGTCACTAGTTTATAAGATATTTCAGAGATAACATTATTAAACAGTATTAAAGTCAATCCAGCTCATTCCCAAAATATTGATTAAGTACACAAATAAGCCAAAAATGTTGAGTTTCTGTAACAGCATAAATGGTAATGTTGTCTTGCATTCTCTTGTGCCCCTAAACAGCAACAGGTTTGAGACAATAGATACTGAGCTCTGCTGTTGTTATTTCTATGTTTTCTCCTGGCAACTTAGACATACTGCCGTAACACAAACACATTCATTTGAGTTCCTTGATGAATACATCTAAAGGTACATTTAATAATAAAATAAATAACATGTTTTATTGTCACATACACCAGATAGGTGCAGTGAAATGCATGGTTTTACGGGGTCAGCCATAGTAGTACAGCGCCCTTTGAGCAAATTAGGGGTAAGTGTCTTGCTAAAGGGTATTCGTAGCAGCAACCTTTCGGTTACTGGACCAATGCTCTAACTGCTAGGCTAGCTGCTGCCCTTTTGAACAGGTCTTTGATCTCAATATTAGAATGTAATCAATATTCATTGACGTGTTTGGTTATTTCTCTGTATAGCTCCTTGGGTTCTTAGAAGTGGCTACAGTTACAGATCCCTAAAATCCACCAAGAAAAAGCCACTCATCTAATTTCAAAATTCAACATAACCTGTGACACAAATCTAATTGATTCTCTTCACAGACTGGGGCACACTATGACTGAGCGATTATATAATTGCTATAGCGTTCAATAAAAGTCTAAATGTTAAGTTTCAACCAACAGGTAGCAAACGTAGGACATTTTGCATTTTTAAATATCATTGCTTTGTTATCAAACATGAGCGTGCAGGCAAAAGTCCAGTGCAGCAGTTTGATATTGTGCTTGTTAATGCGGAGCCTTAACAGTCAGCACAACCTAATATGAACCAAATGGTGGTATTTAACAACACAGGTGCTTGCAACATTGGGCCATTTAAACCCCCCCTTTAATAAAAGTATGTTTTCCCCAGCACTCCTATGTATTACTGGGGGCTTCCCAGAGGCTAACAGGCTCAGCAGCCTAACAGGCTCAGCAGGCTAACAGCCTCAGCAGGCTAACATGCTCAGCAGGCTAAGAGGCTAACAGACTCAGCAGCCTAACCGGCTCAGCAGACTAACGGGCTCAGCAGGCTAACAGGCTCAGCAGGCTAACAGGCTCAGCAGGCTAAAAGGCTAACAGACACAGCAGGCTAACAAGCTCAGCAGGCTAACAGACTCAGCAGCCTAACAGCCTCAGCAGGCTAAGAGGCTAACAGACTCAGCAGGCTAACAGGCTCAGCAGGCTAACAGACTCAGGAGGCTAACAGGCTCAGCAGGCTAACAGCCTCAGCAGGCTAACAGGCTCAGCAGGCTAACGGGCTAACCACCTATCTTTTCCATTACCAGACCCTTCCGGTCTCGGGAAATACAAACTATAATGCACTTGCTATTATTTCCATGTGTGTGTGTGTGTGCCTGCGTCTAGAGGGGGGGTGGCTTGACTATCTAAATAGACTTGATCTAACTAAAAACAGCACCTAGAATAAATAGATTTGATCTAACTAAAAACAGCACCTAGAATAATATCCATACTATGCATAGGAACAAATTATTCATCAGAGAGGGATTAAGAACAATCAATAAAGTGATCAGGTCAAGCTATGGCCTTTTTTCATAGGGAGTATCAGATGGTGTTCTGTGTGTGTTAGATTTAAAGTGTGTATGCATCGGGGGTGGGTACTGGCAGTTAAAATAATACTCCCCTTGGAAACAAAGGTCTGAGATATGGAGGACTTGATTTGGTTTGGCTGGATCAGAACTCACATAAACGTTTAAATGAAATGAGGGGAAAGACCCTAGAACGCCATATTAAGCAGGCATTGGCTATATTTAGCCTGTACAGATGCCACAGTTCCTGACCTCCCCCACTGTTATTGATCTTCACAAGTACAGCCTCTATCCCACTACCCCCGCATCCACAGGCACACACATAAGCACAGGCGCATTCCCCCCACCCAGAATTTGTAAGAAAGGGGACTTCCTGCTTGGATGAGCCATGGCAGGAGTGAATTGGTGTGTTGAGAGACAGAGAGAGGCATCAGCGGGCTCCTTTACATGATGAAAGACTGAGTGGATTTAACCCTCCTTCAGCTGGAGAAGAAACACAACTTCCAGAGCTGACAGGATAGGATTAGCATGCGGAAATGGAGTGGATACAGTAGCCCCTCCCTTCCCTGAAAAGACAACACATAAGAGACAATAGGAAACATGAGACAAATGTTCCAAGAGAATTCGTAAACGGAACAACTCAGCTGATGGCTATGTTATGTTATGGTTAAACCACTAGACAAATGATCACAATGACTATCACATGCCAAGATAACCATTATCAAACACATAGGGCTCAGCAAAGAGCTCTTGATCTGGTTGTCTCTAGATAACAGGGCCAGCTCCAGGCATAAGTGACATAAACAGTTGCTTACACAAGGTGCAAGTTCGAAATTTGGTTGTGCATTAGCAGTTTTTCTCTTGTTTTGTCAGTCAATGACAGTCACTCAATTAGCCATGTCAGCTAACAATTTTTAGATTGGTAAGTTAGTCTAGCCAGTTATCTAAAAATGTAGTAGTCATGGCCGAATACTGACCGGGCACATGCCCAGGGGCCCTGACCGCCAAGGGGCCCCCAATGATTTTGTTGGTCACTCTCAGTCAGATATCAAGGCGTAAGTCATGGCAAAATGTGTAGAATTGCAGGAAATGTGCTTTAAAACTGCCAAAACATTATCCCCCCCATGGCAAAATGGGTAGAATTGCATGAAATTTGTTATAATATTTTACATTTTCTCTCTGCCCCATTGCAGAATAAGTAGAACTGCAGAAAACATGCCTTAAAACTGCAAACATTTCTCTCTGCCCCATTGCAAAATGAGTAGATTTGCATGAAAATTGCTATAAAATTGCACAATTTTCTCTCCGCCCCATGGCAAAATCTGTACAACTGAAGAAAACTTGCATTAAAACTGCCAAATATTCTCTACGCCCATGGCAAAATATTTAAACTTACAAACTTACTTTGATTTCGCTCAGGGCCCTCAAAAGGCTAGATAGAACACTACCTGGTGGTAACCATGGTAGCACTGAGTGATGGGTCATACAGGTGTAGTATATTAATCAATCTTTTGTTGCTGAGAATTGGAAATGCAGATGAGCTTCGTGTTTTACATAAATTCAATGAAAACCACCACTAACACATGGTTATATTAACAGTTTTGCACTTTCCATGTAGCCTACTTTCGGCCAACTAATAGCCTAACCAAAAATAATGTAAAATGATGTACAAAATGTTCAAATGCTGTTGCTGCATTATTTTGCTGTGACAATATAAGTCAAATTAAGATCCCACATCTGTATACTACTCATGTTTCAAGAGGTTTGGGGTTTCAAAGGAAACTAATAGCGGACCACAATCAATGTATGGAGGCTTTTATCATTGAAAGCAGAACAACTGATTCCACATTGAAAAAAAACTCCCCACTGTGTCCCAAAAAAACACTACATTGATTTGTAACTCACCTGGGAAAGAGAAATGTGACAATCCCATTGACTGAGAACATTGCAAAGGTTTGAGTCATCTACAAAATCCAAAGACGTGATAGTTAGTAGGACTGACTGAATGGATTGGTTTGGGTCTGTAAATGAATAACTACAATTTCCTTCACCATTAACTTACACTTTCTAAAGGGATTTGTATCAAAATGAAACACTGATGACTCTTGCATGGCACATATAATCTCAAGTATTCATTAAAAGGTAGTAAGTACACTCTGATATGAATTCAAATGAGGTGAAATAAAGTGAAACTGTGTTAGGTTTAGAAAGGTAGTCAGAAATTGGCCAACCCAGGGGTTTAACACTGCCCAGTAGAGTAATCCTAACCTCTCCTCCATCACATAAACAATGCTGACTGGGGACAAAACCTTTTCCAGATGGGCCACAGACACAGACCACAGATCAATACATTTGTTACCCCACTCAGCAGTACACAACAGCACCAAACTACACATACCAATACCCACTCTACTACACATACCAATACCCGCTCTACTACATTCAAATTAACACACATTGAAATATGGCAAAATACGCTGAAAAGATGTGAACAGTCCTCAAATATGTATTCACTAATTCATGAAAATGAATTGATTATTCAACAAAATATAGTAACAAATATAAGCACACAATCCCCTACAACTATCAAGTCATTTATTTCATTACATATATGTATATCTTGGAAAGTACAGCTGCAACAAAAGTGACAAACTGGTCACAATATCATTACATAATGGGTTTGTAACCAGTCTTTTCTTTCCGAAGAAGAAAACACGAAACTAAGAAAATTATTTGACAAAACCATTGATTAGCCCTTCAACTAAATGCTAGTCAGTTCTCTCATTTATACATCCGGATGTAAGGTTGCTTAAAGTATTGGCCATAAAGGCAATAGACCCAACCCCTTTCACTCTCCCATCCTCTCTTACCTTCCCATGTATCCATTTCATGCTTCTCCCAGTTTGCTGGGACGCCATTCATGCACAGATTCCGCTAAAGAAAAGCCACAGGGCATGGGAGCCTCATGACTCTTGTCCTTCTCTCTCTCTGTCTCTGTCTCTCTGTCTCTGTCTCTCTCTCTCTCTCTCTCTCTCTCTGACAGACAACCTCCTCCGTCTACAGCCTGTCCTCTCTCTGAGCATAGACTCCTAAGCCAACACCACTGGTCACTTTACTGCCTGGTCACATGACCACATAGTTCAAGCCCTGGGGTCACAGCTTGGCTTGAGGTCCAATGATGGTTAGGGGTTATCTGAGTGGAACTGATGGTCCTATTTTCTCTGCTGTTGAACAATGCTCCCCCTGGCCAAATTAGCCTCCCCTCCCTCTGCCTCTGGCACTTTCCACAGAGGACCAAAGTGCACGTCCAAGCATAAACACAGATTCAAGCTGACAACATACACTGACATTAAATGATCGAGTCATTTCGTCAATAGAAGGCAAATAGAGTTAGCCAAGGTGTCAGTAACTAACCAAGGTGTCAGTAACAAACCAGGAACAGTGCACTTGAATGCTAATGCTTAACAAGTGTAAGATATTAATGATAATTATGTGTTCCTGCAGGTGATGACAATAATGAGCCACCATTTATTGTCACAAAATGAACCCACAAAGCAACATTACAACATACAGCCAATCAAACAGTTCACCAATTAATTGCTTGGTATAGTGTACTGCTATAACTAGTTCTAAGTGAACTAAGTGAAATGTCTTTGTTTTTTTGCTATACCATCCAATTGATTTTCCTCCTTCATCCCTCCAGTGTCCTCTCCAGGAAGCCATGTTATGAAGTGTCCAGTTCTGAACCAGTGGACCACGTACTCTACTGTTACCCTGTTACCCTAATGATTCTCTACCCTGTACCCTCTTCTCCTGGGGACCTCACACCACCAGTCACCCTTGTCCTGTCCAGTCAGGTCTCAGCCCACCCTCCTGAGCTCCACCCTGCTAATACTGCAGCCACTTGTTCACTCTCCCACAGCCCCACATACTCACAACCCACAGCCCACTCCCAATGTCGATGCTAATGAACTACCTCAGTAAGTCACATATAAGAGGCTTAACACATTCAAATGCCATGGAGGATAGGGAGAGACTGATAGAGAGAGAGGCAGAATACAAGGACAGAGACATTCAAATTTTAGCATGTTTAGGTGGGGTGGATAATGACCATTGTTCGTAGTAGTAGTAGTACTAGTATCAAACATAGCAGTAGTAAAATAGCAGATTGCTGATCCATCAACAGACCTGCTCTAGTATTGTAGTAGCCAGAGACAAGTCTCGCAGTCTCCCACATTACAGTAATGTCAAGGTATGTGAGGTAATATGTACATGTAGGTAGAGTTATTAAAGTGACTACCGTAATTTCCGGGCTATTGAGCGCACCTGAATATAAGCCGCACCCACTGAATTAAAAAAAATATATTATTTTGAACATAAATAAGCCGCACATGTCTATAAGCCGCAGGTGCCTACCGGTACATTGAAACAAATTAACTTTACACAGGCTTTAACGAAACACGGCTTGTAACAAAAATAAATAGGCTTTAACAAAACACGGCTTGTAACAAAAAATTAGCAGTAAACAGTAGCCTACCAAGAAAGTCATTGCTCCAGACCAAGCTCCCGTGCAGAAGCTCTATTTCCTTTTCCAACAGCCAGATCAATTGCCTTCAACTTGAAAGCTGCATCATATGCATTTCTCCGTGTCTTTGCCATGATGAGGGTGACAAAATGACTACCGTAATCAGAATGATGGGAAGTTTGAGCGCGCTCGATTTAATCTAAACAGTAAACAAAAAAGTTGTTTGACCTTAACCCTTTCGGCAATTTCATTGGTCTAATGAAAGCTTCATGCCACCAAAAAACTGAGCACGTCACAGAATGTGTTTTTTTTTTTTTTTTTTTTTAATGCGGGAAAAATCCATATATTAGCCGCGTCATTGTTTAAGCCGCGAGGTTCAAAGCCTGGGAAAAAAGTAGCGGCTTATAGTCCGGAAATTACGGTATGCATTGTCACGATTCCCACCGACGGTGGCGCCCCCTCCTGCTCGGGTGGCGCTCGGCGGTCGTCATCACCGGCCTATTAGCTGCCACCGATTCCCTTTTGCTTTTCCCTTTTTTTATTTTGTGACACCTGTGGTCAATTAGCCATTAGAGGGGCTATTTAGTTTAGCTGGCCCGCTCCTGTTCGTGCGGGATTAATGATTGTTTCTTGACAGACGGCTTATGTTCGTGTCGAAGTTGTTTGACGCCGTATGTATTTTCTCCCGTGTGTGGGAACATTTGTTTTTTGTGTGAGTGTATATTAAAAACACCACTACCCTGTGTTCGCTGCTTCCTGCGCCTCATTCCTCCTCCACGATTACCAAGCCGTAACAGAATCCCGCACCGTAATAAAAGGCATGGAATCAGCGGGAGCAGCTGCCACTCCTCTGCCCTCGATGGAGGAACGCGTACTCCACCACACGACAGTCCTCCATCGCATCGGATCGGCAATGGACCAGATGATGGAGAGGATGGACCGATGGAAGAGAAGTGGTATCCTCTCTCCACCTCCCCCGATACAGCCATCTTCGCCTCCCATGACGTCTGGCTCTGGCGAGCTTCGTTTGGCGCTCCCGAGGGAGTACGATGGGGCGGCGGCTGGGTGCCAGGGATTTTTGCTCCAGCTTGAGCTGTACCTGGCCACCGTCAGACCTGCTCCCACGGGGGAGGAGAGCGTGAGTGCCCTCGTTTCCTGCCTGACGGGCCGAGCTCTGGAGTGGGCTAATGCGGTCTGGAACGGTCCAGACTCGGCGAGGGACCACTACCCAGAGTTCACCCGCCGCTTTCGGGCCGTGTTCGACCACCCTCCCGAAGGAAGAGCGGCGGGTGAACGGCTGTTCCACCTCAGGCAGGAGACGAGGCGTGCCCAGGACTTCGCGCTGGAGTTCAGGACCTTGGCTGCTGGGGCGGGGTGGAACGACAGGGCCCTCATAGACCACTACCGCTGCAGTCTCCGGGCGGACGTCCGCAGGGAGCTGGCCTGTCGGGACACAGCTCTGTCCCTGGACGAGCTCATAGATATGTCCATACGACTGGACAATTTGCTGGCTGCCAGCGGGCGTTTGGAGAGGGTCCTGCCCGTTCCACCCCCGTCCCTACCCCTATGGAGGTAGGGGGGCCTTGCAAAGGGGCACCGGAGGAAGTGGCTCCTCCTGCACCAGCTGTGGTCGGAGAGGACACACGGCCGACCGGTGCTGGAGGAGCCAGTCTGGGAGTCGAGATGGCAGGCAGAACACTTCTCGGTCACCTCAGGTGAGTCAGCACCAGATTCACCCAGAACCCCCTGTTGGTCACGTGTTTTTACCTGTTTTGTTTAGTAAATTTTTTCCCTCTTCCCAGCATAGGGCGATAGTCGATTCAGGCGCAGCTGGGAATTTTATGGACCGTGGACTTGCCATTAAGCTGGGCATTCCGCGGGTGCCGATAGATTCCCCTTTCCCTGTGCACTCCCTAGATAGCCGACCATTAGAGTCAGGGTTAGTCAGGGAGTCTACGGTGCCACTGGACATGGTAACGCAGGGGAATCATAAGGAACACATTAGTTTTTTCCTTATTGATTCGCCTGCGTTTCCGGTGGTGCTGGGGGTCCCCTGGCTGGCTGGTCACAATCCCCGTATTTCGTGGAAACAGGGGGTTCTCCAGGGGTGGTCAGAGGAGTGTTCAGGTAGGTGTCTAGGAGTTTCCATAGGTGCCACGTCGGTGGAAAGTCCAGACCAGGTGTCCACCATGCGCATTCCCCCTGAATACGCCGATTTGGCGATCGCTTTTTGTAAAAAGAGGGCGACTAAATTACCACCTCATCGACAGGGGGATTGTGCGATAGATCTCCAGGTTGACGCTGCGCTTCCCAGGAGTCACGTGTACCCCTTGTCACAGGAGGAGACTGCGGCTATGGAGACATATGTCACGGAATCCCTGGGACAGGGGTGCATTCGGCCCTCCATCTCACCCGCTTCCTCGAGTTTCTTTTTTGTGAAGAAAAAGGAGGGAGGTCTGCGTCCGTGCATTGATTACCGAGGTCTAAACGCTATTACGGTGGGGTTTAGTTACCCACTACCTCTCATCGCTACGGCGGTGGAATCATTTCACGGAGCACAGTTCTTCACAAAACTGGATCTCAGGAGCGCGTATAATCTGGTGCGTATCAAGAAGGGAGACGAGTGGAAAACCGCTTTTAGTACCACATCAGGCCATTATGAGTACCTCGTCATGCCGTATGGGTTGAAAAATGCTCCAGCCGTCTTTCAATCCTTTGTTGAGGAGATTCTCAGGGACCTGCACGGGCAGGGTGTGATAGTCTATATCGATGACATTCTGATATATTCCGCCACCCGCTCCGCGCATGTGTCCCTGGTGCGCAAGGTGCTTGGTAGACTGCTGGAGCATGACCTATACGTTAAGGCTGAGAAGTGTGAGTTTTCCAAACGAGCCGTCTCCTTTCTGGGTTATCGCATTTCCACCACGGGGGTGGTGATGGAGTGTGACCGCGTTAAGGCCGTGCGTAATTGGCCAACTCCAACCACGGTGAAGGAGGTGCAGCGGTTTTTAGGCTTTGCCAATTACTACCGGAGGTTTATCCGGGGTTTTGGCCAGGTAGCGGCTCCCATTACCTCACTGCTGAAGGGGGGGCCGGTGCGTTTGCGATGGTCGACGGAGGCGGACGGAGCCTTCAAGAAGTTAAAGACGCTGTTCACCGACGCACCCGTGTTGGCGCACCCGGACCCGTCTTTAGCGTTCGTAGTGGAGGTGGACGCGTCCGAGGCTGGGGTGGGTGCCGTGCTATCACAGCGCTCGGGTGTGACATTGAAACTTCGCCCACGCGCTTTCTTTTCGAAGAAGCTCAGTTCGGCGGAGCGTAACTACGATGTGGGGGACAGGGAGTTGCTAGCTCTGAGGGTGTGGCGGCACTGGCTTGAGGGGGCTAAACACCCCTTTCTCATCTGGACCGACCACCGAAACCTGGAGTACATCCGGGCAGCGAGGAGACTGAATCCACGTCAGGCGAGGTGGGCCATGTTTTTCGCCCGGTTTAGGTTTACCATCTCCTATAGACCGGGTTCCCTGAATACTAAGGCCGACGCGCTGTCCCGTCTCTATGACACGGAGGACCGGCCCATCGATCCAACTCCCATCATTCCAGCGTCTAGGCTGGTGGCACCTGTGGTATGGGAGGTGGACGCGGACATCGAGCGGGCATTGATGTTGGAACCTGCGCCTGCACAGGTGCCCGTGGGGCGCATGTATGTGCCGCTCGGTGTTCGTGATCGTTTGATTCGGTGGGCGCACACGCTACCCACTGCGGGTCATCCTGGTGAGGCGAGGACAGTGCGGAGTCTAAGGGGGAAGTATTGGTGGCCCACCTTAGCTAAGGACGTGAGGTCCTATGTCTCTTCCTGTTCGGTATGTGCCCAGAGTAAGGCTCCTAGGCATCTACCAAGAGGGAAGTTACAGCCCCTCCCCGTTCCACAACGACCATGGTCGCACCTGTCCATCGACTTCCTGACAGATCTTCCCCCCTCTCAGGGGAGCACGGCGATTCTGGTGGTTGTGGATCGGTTCTCTAAGTCCTGCCGTCTCCTCCCATTGCCTGGTCTCCCTACGGCCCTGCATACTGCGGAGGCCCTATTTACCCACGTCTTCCGGCACTACGGGGTGCCGGAGGACATTGTCTCTGATCGAGGTTCCCAGTTCACATCCAGGGTCTGGAGAGCGTTTATGGAGCGGCTGGGGGTCTCGGTCAGTTTGACCTCCGGTTATCACCCCGAGAGCAATGGGCAGGCGGAGAGGGTGAACCAGGAGGTGGGCAGGTTCCTGAGGTCGTATTGCCAAGACCGGCCAGGGGAGTGGGCGAGGTATATTCCCTGGGCTGAGTTAGCCCAGAACTCACTTCGCCACTCCTCTACTAACATATCACCCTTTCAGTGTGTGTTAGGTTACCAGCCGGTCCTGGCACCATGGCACCGGAGTCAGACCGAGGCTCCTGCGGTGGAGGACTGGGTCCAGCACTCCAAGGAGACCTGGAGAGCCGTCCAGGACTCACTAAAGGAGGCCAGTGCGCGGCAGAAGAGGAGTGCTGACCGCCACCGCAGTGAGGCGCCCGTGTTCGCACCGGGAGACAGGGTCTGGCTCTCGACCCGAAAGCTGCCCCTCCGCGTGCCCTGCCGGAAGCTGGGGCCGCAGTGTGTGGGGCCCTTCAAAGTCCTGAGGAGGATAAACGAGGTGTGTTATCGGTTGCAACTTCCTTCCTATTAGTGTATTAACCCCTCGTTTCATGTGTCTCTCCTCAGGCCGGTGGTAGCTGGTCCCCTTCACGAAGATGAGGTGCCGGAGGTCCCTCCGTCCCCTCTGGACATCGGGGGGTCCCCGGCGTACAGCATACGGGCCATACTGGACTCGAGACGCCGGGCGAGGGGCCTACAGTACCTCGTTGACTGGGAGGGGTGCGGCCCGGAGGAGAGGTGCTGGGTGCCGGCGGCGGACGTCCTGGACCCATCTATGTTGAGGGAGTTCCACCACCTCCGTCCGGATCGCCCTGCACCTCGCCCTCCGGGTCGACCTCGAGGCCGGTGTCGGCGCGCTGCGGGAGCCGCGCGTCAGGAGGGGGGTACTGTCACGATTCCCACCGACGGTGGCGCCCTCTCCTGCTCGGGTGGCGCTCGGCGGTCGTCGTCACCGGCCTATTAGCTGCCACCGATTCCCTTTTGCTTTTCCCTTTTTTTATTTTGTGACACCTGTGGTCAATTAGCCATTAGAGGGGCTATTTAGTTTAGCTGGCCCGCTCCTGTTCGTGCGGGATTAATGATTGTTTCTTGACAGACGGCTTATGTTCGTGTCGACGTTGTTTGACGCCGTATGTATTTTCTCCCCTGTGTGTGGGAACATTTGTTTTTTGTGTGAGTGTATATTAAAAACACCACTACCCTGTGTTCGCTGCTTCCTGCGCCTCATTCCTCCTCCACGATTACCAAACCGTAACATGCATATATAATAACAGAGAGTAGCACCAGCAGAGAAGGTGGGGGGTTGGGGGGGGCAATGCAAATAGTCCGGGTTTCCATTTGATTAGCTGTTCAGGAGTATTATGGCTTGGGGGTAGAAGCTGTTTAGAAGCCTCTAGGACCTAGACTTGGTGCTCCGGTCCGCTTGCTGTGCCGTAGCAGAGAGAACAGTGGTGGTTGGAGTCTTTCATTTTTAGGGCCTTCCTCTGACACCGCCTGGTATAGAGGTCCTGGATGGCAGGAAGCTTGGCCCCGGTGATGTACTGGGCCATACACACTACCCTCTGTAGTGCCTTGCGGTCGGTGGCCGAGCAGTTGCCATACCAGGCAGTGATGCAACCTGTCAGGATGCTCTCGATGGTGCAGCTGTAAAACCTTTTGAGGATCTGATGACCCACGCCAAATCTTTTCGGTCTCCTGAGGGGGAATAGGTTTTGTCGTGCCCTCTTCACGACTGTTTTGGTGTGTTTGGACCATGTTAGTTTGTTGGAGATGTGGACACCAAGGAACTTGAAGCTCTCAATTTGCTCCACGACAGCCCCGTCGATGACAATGGTGGCGTGCTCGGTCCTCCTCTTCCTGTAATCCACGATCATCTCCTTTGTCTTGATCACATTGAGGGAGAGGTTGTTGTCCTTGCACCACATGGTCAGATCTCTGACCTCCTCCTATAGGCTGTCTCATTGTTGTCGGTGATCAGGTATCATCAACAAACCTAATGATGGTGTTAGAGTCGTGCCTGGCCGTGCAGTCATGAGTGAACAGGGAATACATGAGGGGACTGAGCACACACCCCTGAGAGGCCCCCATGTTGAGGATCAGCATGGCGGCTGTGTTGTTACCTACCCTTACCACCTGGGGGAGGCCCATCAGGAAGTTCAGGATCCAGTTGCAGAGGGAGGTGTTTAGTCCCAGCGTCCTTAGCTCATAATGAGCTTTGAGGGCACTATGTGTTGAACGCTGAGCTGTAGTCAATGAATAGCATTCTCACATAGGTGTTCATTTTGTCCAAGTGTGAAAGGGCTGTGTGGAGTGCAATAGAGATTGCATCATCTGTGGATCTGTTGGTGCGGTATGCAAATTGAAGTGGGTCTAGGGTTTCTGGGATAATGGTGTTTATGTGAGCCATGACCAGCCTTTCAAAGTATTTCATGGTTACAGGCGTGAGTGCTACGGGTCGGTAGTCATTTAGGCAGGTTACCTTGGTGTTCTTGGGCACAGGGACTATGGTGGTCTGCTTGAAACATGTTGGTATTACAGACTGGATGGATTGTGGGTTTACTAATGCGTTAGTTGTATTGTGTGGACTATAACGTTAATATGGTGACAATGGTATAGGCTCTGTAGCGGTTAGCAGTTATGGTAAGAAGGTTTGGTTTGGAGAGGTTATTGCGCCTGGTCATAGACAGCTGTTGTGAATCGACAAGGGAAGGGAAAAGATGAGAGGATGAGGGTGCATAGATGCGAGAAGGAATTATACAGCAAGCAAAGTGACGATGCTGTATGTGGCTGCTATGAAATTCAACTGTCTATGCGGGTGATCAGGGTTGTATTCATTCCGCCGATTCTGTTGAAAAAGTTTCATTAACAGAAGCACATGGAACGAAACGGGAGGGACCTACCGGAATTTGTTTACTGGTAAAATGGAAGGTTTTGCAAATGTTTGGACTAATGATTACACCCCTGATCAGCTAGATGCAGGCAAGAGTGTGCAAGGCAGTATTGATTGTGTCACTGTCTGTCACCTTGATTACTCCAATTTGTCTCTCGACCTGTGCACCTACGTTATAAACTTTCATTTGTAGGCTAGGTTGTAGCAACCTCATAATGAGCATAGGGAAAATTCAAGAATCATGTAGTAGCCTAAACCTATCGATGTTACATTGAGCTGGGTGAATGTAATATGAATGACAGTCATCCAACATGCTGTAATAGAAATGCTCATAAAAATCCCTCTCCCTAATATTGAACAGCACCGACCACCACTGGTTTATATGCACTAATCACAACACAACTCATATTCAGTAAAATGGTGGTTGTTTGTGTTATTGCACTATTATTTCATATGATAGAAATACAGACAGTGCACCATTCTACACTTTAATAAGATAAGCACGGGACAGACAGATGCCATACATATGTTTTTGGCAAGTCTGTACGTCTGAAGGAAATGTCATGTTTTGAAGGGCATAACCTCAGTTTGTCGATGCTAATAGGAAGCCAAGCCTGATGATGAGGATTGGGGAGCTCGGCCATGGGAACTGGCCATATGTCACCCTTGACCTCGGCACCTTCATCTCCCCCATGCACACGGCGAAGATAAACAGCAAAATCAGCCATTTTGCCTTTAAACTTGAAGTCACAGCAGACGATGGTGCCTAAAATGACCTTGGTTAGTTATCAGCGTGATGTGGAGAGGCATTATGTTCTACAACAAGCCCTGAGGCCTAGGTCAGGTCAGGTAGAGGCTACCTCTAAACGTCTCATGGATGTCCCAGGCCTTGTGTAGTTGATCATGTAAATCCCAAACAATCCTGCTCTATCTGGTTAAACACTGAGGGAGGTTATAAACAGTGAGATCTACAAACTCCACAAACTTGTTGGATGCATTTACTGTTTGTTTTGGTTGTGTTTCAGATTATTTTGTGCCCAATAGAACTGAACGGTAAATAATGTATTGTGTCAGTTTGGAGTCCCTTTTATTGTAAATAAGAATAGACTATGTTAATAAACAATTCTACATTAATGTGGATGTTACCATGGTTATGGATAATCCTGAATGAATTGTGAGTAATGATGAGTGAGAAAGTTACAGATGCACCAATATCATAGCCCCAAGACATGCTAACCTCTCACCATTACAATAACAGGGAAAGTTAGCATGTCTTGGGGGTATGATATTGGTGCGTCTGTAACTTTCTCCCTCATCATTATTCACGATTCATTCAGGATTATCCGTAATCATGGTAGCATCCACATTAATGTAGAAGTGTTTAGAAACATAGTCTATTCTTGGTCCTTTGTAGCTCATTTGGTAGAGCATGGTGGTTTTAATGCCAGGGTAGTGGGTTCAATTCCCACGACCACCCATATGTAAAATGTTTGCATGCGTGACTGTAAATTGCTTTGGCTAAAAGCATCTGCTAAACGTTATTATTATGAATACAAATAACCATATGTCCCCAAAAATATTACATGTTTCGGGGAATAGAAAGTGGCAAAAGTCAAATCAAGGAGAAAAATGATTTGAAAATGAAACTTTATCTAAGAAGATGAATACAAATAACTATAAGAAATATAGGAGATACAGGTATCAATTTGGGGGTGATACCACAAAACAAAGACCAGGACACAACCATAGTGACCATGTAAAGTTGTTTACAGAAATGTTAATATAAACCATTTTTTTGCATTTCTCTAAACATTAGAGTAACAAAGGGATGTCTTTTTTTTATTGCTCCCCCTCCCCCCGCCTCCCTAAGAAGTGTCATACAGCAGAATTAAGACATTAATTGTCATTGTCAGTAAGGGTAGGGGTGTGACTCCCAAAGATTACATTTACAATGAACCACAATATGTTCCCAAGATGCTTTAGCTTTTTGGGACACTGATGACATAGGTCAATGAGCCTGATCTCGCCCTGCACTTCCTGAGGGTATTTCAAACTGAACTGAACTGGCCAGTGTCAACACTAATAAACATTAAAAACACTGATACCTAAAACAGAGCATCTTTAGAATCCATTCATCATCCATTTAACAAGACTTACACTAATATCTTCAATATATTCTGTTTCATCCCAAGCAAAATATCAAATCAATCATAGAACACATGGCCTTTTACAGAACAGAACTTTGTGAGTTTAAAAACTACTGCCAACAAAACTCTCTCTGTTTCGACCTGTAAAGTCATAGACAACCATATGGTGTCATACAAGTAATGGATGAAGATAACTCTATTCCTAACTTCCTAGCCATCTGGGCCATCTGGGCCCTATACTAAACAGTATTGAGTGAGAGACATTCATATCCTGTTACAGTAACTAACACAGAAAAATCCATATGCCTATAGCTATATGGAAATAGTTCTGTAAAAACATAAATGGTTAGTGTGAGTATTAAATAACCTGGGAAACAAAATAAGTATTTGGGTGGCAACCCTAAACACAGTAAAAACAACAGCAATATGATGTCATATCACGTAAGCAGAGGAGAAGAAGGAAGGGCCATTTAGCGCTGCAGGGAACCCAACACATGATGTCATATTACACAAACAGAGGAGAAGATTTGATTTTATTTGATTTTATTTGGATCTCTTTTAGTCCCCATTTGGACTAATCTTCCAAGAGTCCTTAAATATTAAAATACAATTTATATACGAACACATTTTCACATATAACACACTATTACAAACATACATAATATACTAACGTAATAAAAATAAATAATCAATCTAAAAAATATGAATTCTTCATCTACTGTAATCCCACAACATTTCTGTGTATTATATTTAAATTGTTTTAAAATAATGTTTAAATGTATATATTGAAAGGTTTCTGGTTTGCTCAGTTAATTTATTCCATTTCTTTATTGCTCTAAATCGAAATGTTCTTTTGCCTATTTCTCTTTTCTGTCTGGATAACGCATAGATGGTGGACAATCTATTCCTAGTATTTACGGAATGTCTGTCTCTTACCAACTGATTGCCGTTGTGAATTGTACTTGGCCGTTTTAAATGATGTATATTATGAAATAAAATAAGCATGTTTTTTTCAATTATCTTGTCGATTGATGACCAACCAAGAACATTGCGTATGACTGCAACAGAAAAACCATATCTCCACCGTAAAACAATCCTTGCTGCTTTGTTCTGTGCAATCTGCAGCCTCCTAACTTCACTTGATGATGCATTTCCCCAGACCACAGAACAGTAGTTCACTTGACTCTCAATTAAAGCTTGTGTTATTTGCTTAAGAATTTTTCCTGGTAAATATTTAGCTATCCTTCTGATTATGCATGCTGTTTTAATAATTTTTTTACATAGATTAGTTATTTGAGATGACCATGATAAGCAGTTGTCTAGCTGCACTCCTAATAGTTTGGTTTCTGCCACTTCTTCAATTTGTACTCCTCCCATACTTAATTGTATCCCATGCTGTTTTGGCCTTTTCCTAGTGGAACAGACCAACATAACTTTGGTTTTCTTGGTGTTTAAAACAAGTTTATTCTGGCAAACCCACTCCCTAATATTCTCCAAATCTCCTTGTAAAGCTTGCTGTACCTGTTGAACCGATTGTCCTGCTGCATAAATTGTAGTATCATCTGCAAATACAGTAGCTTGAGTTTCAGCTAGGGCATAGGAAAGGTCGTTGGTATATATTAAATAAAGAAGTGGCCCAAGGCAGCTGCCCTGCGGTATTCCACAGTTTAAAGCATGAGGGGAAGAAAATGAACCATTGATATAGGTGGACTGTTTCCTGTCAGTTAGATATGACTGTACCCAATTCAATGCTACCTCCTTAAAACCATAATGCATTAATTTTGTCAAAATTATCTCATGATCCACTAAATCAAATGCTGCACTGAAATCTAAAAATAGTACCCCCACAAACTTGCCATTATCCATAGCATTAAGCCACTGGTCAGTCATGTCAACCAATGCAGTGGTAGTGGAATGATTTTTGCGATAAGCATGCTGATTGGCTGTAATCAGATCATTATTTTCCATGTACTCCCATATTTGTCTACTCACAATACCCTCCAATATCTTACTGAGTGTAGGGAGTAGACTAATTGGTCGACTATTGGCAGGAGTAGCGGGTTCTTTGCAGTCTTTTGGAATAGGACAAAGTTTAGCATGCTTCCATACATTTGCAAACATCCACTTTTCCAGTGACCAATTAAATATGTATCTCAGTGGAACTGCAATCTGGGGAGCAGTACAGCGAAGCAAAAAATTGTCCATAAGATCATAACCTGTAGATTTCCCATCAGGTAATGACTTCAAAAGGTTTAACACCTCCTCCACTGACACCGTTTGCAGACTAAAAGAGCAGATCTTGTTGCTCATAATATGATCATCAATCCATTGGACAATAGCTTGTTTGGAAGAATGTATGTTTACATTGTTGCTCAGTAAATTAATTTTCTTTGTGAAAAAATCTGCAAAATGATTGGCAATATCAACTGGTTTTGTTATTATTCTCCCGTCAACCTCCACACTAGATGGGCATGATGAGATAGATGTACCAAGTAAACCCTTAACTGTATTCCATACCTTTTTAGAATCATTTTTACAATCAATAAAAGCATTGTTGAAAAATAACTTTTTTTTCCTTCGATTCAATTTAACTGCATAATTACGAAATGTTCTATAATTCTGTTCATCAATTTCTAGTTTTGACTTGGCTGCTAAGACTTTTAACATATTTCTTTGAGAAAAAGCCTCACCCAGTTCATCATCAATCCATGGAGATGGACGTGCACCAACTGTACTCTTTCTTATAGGGGCATGATGGTCCATAACCTCAGTGAGCAAATCAATAAAACATTCTGTAGCGTGATTTAAATCATCCTCTAGATAAATCAGCTCCCAGGGTACAGCAGCCAAATCATTGAGAAATAGCTCATAATTAAATGTTTTAAAATTTCTCTTGACCACAATCCTAGGGGGTTTCTTTGGAACCTTGGTGTTCATGGTTACGGTCACAATATTATGGTCTGTCCAGCCCACTTGCATTGATCTGGCTTTTAAGCATTGCGATGGTATATTACAGAAAATCAGATCAATGCATGTGTCTGAACGATGACCCAACTTAATTGATGATCTAGTTGTATCATTAACCATTTGTTTCAAACCACAGTTCATAGCATATCTCATCAATTTTGTTCTATTCAAATTATTGTGATCCTTCCAATTTATATTAAAATTACCCAAGATAAATACATCTCTGTTGCTATCTGTGGCCTTGTCAAACCCAGTGCATAAGTCATCCAAATAGGACACCTTAGAGCTAGGAGGTCTGTACACACATCCCACCAATATGGCTGCCTGGTGAGGCAGATGTACTTGAGCCCATAGTGCCTCTACTTGACATACATTAAGGTCATCCCTCCTCTTAAAAGGTATCTGATTCTGAATATACAGTGCTACACCCCCACCATTCCTATTCCTGTCCCTTCTAAGTAGACTATATCCATGAATGTTAATTTGCCCATCATTTACAGATGCATCTAAATGCATTTCGGTCAAGGCCAAAATATGAATATTATTTATCTTGACCAAGTTAAAAACCTCATGTATTTTGTTAGGAAGGCTACATGCATTAACCTGAGCTATATGCAACCCTTTCCTTGTCAAGTGAAGATCAATAGAGAATGTATTCGTTATAGTTGAAGTTGTCATGATACACTACAACATACAAACTCAAATTTGAACATTAAATTAAAATAGCCAGGGAGTTACTCTAGAGTCCCGATACAATTGCCCGTTGATATAAAGTTTATCCATCACCATGGAGACTCGTTGATTCAGGCAACGTTTTTCCTTCATGATGGGATATAGTTTTTTTCTCCTTTCATTGATCTCGGTGGGGAAGTGATCATTCATTCCAAAATCAGTGTTTCTGAGTTCTCTGCCCATGTTCTTCGTCATTTCCTTTTGCTTAAATTTGTCAGAACATGCAATAATAGCCCGTGGCCTATTTCCAGAGGTCTTACCTATTCTATGGACTCTGGAGAAAGTTACATCACGCACAACATCAGTGGGCAGTTTTAGTTGAGTTGACATAAAATCTCGGACTGTGTCCTCACAGCCTCTGCTGTTGTCATTCTCCGGTATCCCTGAAAATATGAGATTGTCCCGCATTGATCGACACTGTACATCAAGCAAGGTTTCTTTAAGTTGTTTGTTCTCCCTTTGTACCACCTCCACCTTGCTATGAATAGAGTCTACAGTACCTTTCAGCGCCGTGTTCTCTTTCCTTAGATCATCAATCTGACGTTGGCTAAATTCTAGACTAGCACATAATGCATTGATGTCCTCTCGTAAGGAAGGGCCATTTAGAGGGAAGAGGGAAGGGCCATTTAGCGCTGCAGGGAGCCCAACACATGATGTTATATTACGTAAGCAGAGGAAGAGAGGGAAGGGCCATTAAGCGCTGCAGGGAACCTAACACATGATGTCATTTTACGTAAGCAGAGGAGAAGAGGGAAGGGCCATTTAGAGCTGCAGGGAACCCACCGCATGATGTCATATTACATAAGCAGAGGAAGAGAGGGAGGGCCATTTAGCGCTGCGGGGAACCCACCGCATGATGTCATATTACGTAAGCAGAGGAGAAGAGGGAAGGGCCATTTAGCGCTGCAGGGAACCCAACACATGATGTCATATTACGGAAGCAGAGGAGAAGAGGGAAGGGCCATTTAGCGCTGCAGGGAAACAAACACATTGTCATATTACGTAAGCAGAGGAAGAAAGGGAGGGCCATTTAGCGCTGCAGGGAACCCAACACATGATGTCATATTACGTAAGCAGAGGAAGAGAGGGAGGGCCATTTAGCGCTGCAGGGAAACAAACACATTGTCATATTACGTAAGCAGAGGAAGAGAGGGAAGGGCCATTTAGCGCTGCAGGGAACCCAACACATGATGTCATATTATGTAAGCAGAGGAGAAGTGGGAAGGGCCATTTAGCGCTGCAGGGAACCCAACACATGATGTCATATTATGTAAGCAGAGGAGAAGAGGGAAGGGCCATTTAGTGCTGCAGGGAACCCAACACATGATGTCATATTACGTAAGCAGAGGAGAAGAGGGAAGGGCCATTTAGCGCTGCAGGGAAACAAACACATTATGTCATATTACGTAAGCAGAGGAAGAGAGGGAAGGGCCATTTACCGCTGCAGGGAACCCAACACATGATGTCATATTACGTAAGCAGAGGAGAAGTGGGAAGGGCCATTTAGCGCTGCAGGGAACCCAACACATGATGTCATATTATGTAAGCAGAGGAGAAGAGGGAAGGGCCATTTAGTGCTGCAGGGAACCCAACACATGATGTCATATTACGTAAGCAGAGGAGAAGAGGGAAGGGCCATTTAGCGCTGCAGGGAAACAAACACATTATGTCATATTACGTAAGCAGAGGAAGAGAGGGAGGGCCATTTACCGCTGCAGGGAACCCAACACATGATGTCATATTACGTAAGCAGAGGAGAAGTGGTAAAGGGCCATTTAGCGCTGCAGGGAACCCAACGCATGATGTCATATTACGTAAGCAGAGGAAGAGAGGGTAGGGCCCTTTAGCGCTGCGGGGAAACCAACACAGAGGGTTGGTCTTTACAGCCTCAACATGACCAGACTATAGAGGATTCACCAGCAGAGGGAGACAACAGAAACTAGTGAGCCCTCTCAGGTCCACTCACTCACTCAGTGGACCAAGAGACAGATAACTCCAACGTGAACCAACTCGCTCTTACACAAACAAAGACATGTATAGGCACCACCATTATACAATCTCTTCCACCTATGATAACCTACAGCAGACAGGTATACTGTGCTAGAGAGACAGAACCTATGATAACCTACAGCAGACAGGTATACCGTGCTAGAGACAGAACCTATGATAACCTACAGTAGACAGGTATACTGTGCTAGAGAGACAGAACCTATGATAACCTACAGCAGACAGGTATACCGTGCTAGAGAGACAGAACCTATGATAACCTACAGCAGACAGGTATACCGTGCTAGAGACAGAACCTATGATAACCTACAGTAGACAGGTATACTGTGCTAGAGAGACAGAACCTATGATAACCTACAGCAGACAGGTATACCGTGCTAGAGACAGAACCTATGATAACCTACAGCAGACAGGTATACTGTGCTAGAGAGACAGAACCTATGATAACCTACAGCAGACAGGTATACCGTGCTAGAGAGACAGAACCTATGATAACCTACAGCAGACAGGTATACCGTGCTAGAGAGACAGAACCTATGATAACCTACAGCAGACAGGTATACCGTGCTAGAGAGACAGAACCTATGATAACCTACAGCAGACAGGTATACCGTGCTAGAGAGACAGAACCTATGATAACCTACAGCAGACAGGTATACCGTGCTAGAGAGACAGAACCTATGATAACCTACAGCAGACAGGTATACCGTGCTAGAGAGACAGAACCTATGATAACCTACAGCAGACAGGTATACCGTGCTAGAGACAGAACCTATGATAACCTACAGCAGACAGGTATACCGTGCTAGAGAGACAGATGATGACAGGGAATGAGCCCAGCTCACAGACACAGTGTTTGAGGGTTTTAGTCTGGCTTTTACCATAAGCCTTGGATCAAACAACACACACTGCTTATTTCAGAGAGGAGCATTGCTGTCTCTATTATAGGGAATCACTAAAATAGTATCACTAGTATAAAATAATATCACCTCACTAAATGTGTGGTTTTGGAGGTTTTTGATTGGTAAAACCATATGGAAAGCTATTGTCTTCCCCATGACGTGATAAAGAATTTTCTTATGGTTCAATTTCTATATGTTAAACCAGGCTGTACTAGTCTTGATCCTTACCTACACCACATTCAGTAGGGTTAGACCTACAACACCGTGTTCTATAAATAAAGCAAGGCCCCCCACTCAAACCACTAAAAGACAGAGATAGTCTCGACATCAAGCGTCTGGGCTGTCTGGAGTTCAGTAGCAGAGGGGTTTGTGTGTTTTTAAGGATGAGACATCAAGACGTTGTTTTCTTCTCTCAGCCAACATGATAATGACAGGTTTCACAGACAGAAGGGTGCAGATCTCTGTCTGCTGCTCCTCCTCCAAAAGGAGTCTGCTGTGGACTGTGGTCCTGGAGCCTGCCAAATTACAGTGTGATCCTCCCTCCCTCGCTTCCCTGTCCCTCTCCTCTCCTTCTGTCTGTTTCCCTCGCTTCCCTGTCCCTCTCCTCTCCTTCTGTCTGTTTCCCTCGCTTCCCTGTCCCTCTCCTCTCCTTCTGTCTGTTTCCCTCGCTTCCCTGTCCCTCTCCTCTCCTTCTGTCTGTTTCCCTCGCTTCCCTGTCCCTCTCCTCTCCTTCTGTCTGTTTTGCTCGCTTCCCTGTCCCTCTCCTCTCCTTCTGTCTATTTTGCTCGCTTCCCTGTCCCTCTCCTCTCCTTCTGTCTGTTTCCCTCGCTTCCCTGTCCCTCTCCTCTCCTTCTGTCTGTTTCCCTCGCTTCCCTGTCCCTCTCCTCTCCTTCTGTCTGTTTTGCTCGCTTCCCTGTCCCTCTCCTCTCCTTCTGTCTGTTTTGCTCGCTTCCCTGTCCTTCTCCTCTCCTTCTGTCTGTTTCCCTCGCTTCCCTGTCCCTCTCCTCTCCTTCTGTCTGTTTCCCTCGCTTCCCTGTCCCTCTCCTCTCCTTCTGTCTGTTTCCCTCGCTTCCCTGTCCCTCTCCTCTCCTTCTGTCTGTTTCCCTCGCTTCCCTGTCCTTCTCCTCTCCTTCTGTCTGTTTTGCTCGCTTCCCTGTCCCTCTCCTCTCCTTCTGTCTGTTTTGCTCGCTTCCCTGTCCCTCTCCTCTCCTTCTGTCTGTTTTGCTCGCTTCCCTGTCCCTCTCCTCTCCTTCTGTCTGTTTTGCTCGCTTCCCTGTCCCTCTCCTCTCCTTCTGTCTGTTTTGCTCGCTTCCCTGTCCCTCTCCTCTCCTTCTGTCTGTTTCCCTCGCTTCCCTGTCCCTCTCCTCTCCTTCTGTCTGTTTTGCTCGCTTCCCTGTCCCTCTCCTCTCCTTCTGTCTGTTTCCCTCGCTTCCCTGTCCCTCTCCTCTCCTTCTGTCTGTTTTGCTCGCTTCCCTGTCCCTCTCCTCTCCTTCTGTCTGTTTCCATCGCTTCCCTGTCCCTCTCCTCTCCTTCTGTCTGTTTTGCTCGCTTCCCTGTCCTTCTCCTCTCCTTCTGTCTGTTTTGCTCGCTTCCCTGTCCCTCTCCTCTCCTTCTGTCTGTTTTGCTCGCTTCCCTGTCCCTCTCCTCTCCTTCTGTCTGTTTCCCTCGCTTCCCTGTCCCTCTCCTCTCCTTCTGTCTGTTTCCCTCGCTTCCCTGTCCCTCTCCTCTCCTTCTGTCTGTTTTGCTCGCTTCCCTGTCCCTCTCCTCTCCTTCTGTCTGTTTTGCTCGCTTCCCTGTCCCTCTCCTCTCCTTCTGTCTGTTTCCCTCGCTTCCCTGTCCCTCTCCTCTCCTTCTGTCTGTTTTGCTCGCTTCCCTGTCCCTCTCCTCTCCTTCTGTCTGTTTTGCTCGCTTCCCTGTCCTTCTCCTCTCCTTCTGTCTGTTTTGCTCGCTTCCCTGTCCCTCTCCTCTCCTTCTGTCTGTTTTGCTCGCTTCCCTGTCCTTCTCCTCTCCTTCTGTCTGTTTTGCTCGCTTCCCTGTCCTTCTCCTCTCCTTCTGTCTGTTTCCCTCGCTTCCCTGTCCCTCTCCTCTCCTTCTGTCTGTTTCCCTCGCTCCCCTGTCCTTCTCCTCTCCTTCTGTCTGTTTTGCTCGCTTCCCTGTCCCTCTCCTCTCCTTCTGTCTGTTTTGCTCGCTTCCCTGTCCCTCTCCTCTCCTTCTGTCTGTTTCCCTCGCTTCTCTGTCCCTCTCCTCTCCTTCTGTCTGTTTTGCTCGCTTCCCTGTCCCTCTCCTCTCCTTCTGTCTGTTTCCCTCGCTTCCCTGTCCTTCTCCTCTCCTTCTGTCTGTTTCCCTCGCTTCCCTGTCCTTCTCCTCTCCTTCTGTCTGTTTCCCTCGCTTCCCTGTCCCTCTCCTCTCCTTCTGTCTGTTTTGCTCGCTTCCCTGTCCCTCTCCTCTCCTTCTGTCTGTTTTGCTCGCTTCCCTGTCCCTCTCCTCTCCTTCTGTCTGTTTCCCTCGCTTCCCTGTCCCTCTCCTCTCCTTCTGTCTGTTTTGCTCGCTTCCCTGTCCCTCTCCTCTCCTTCTGTCTGTTTCCCTCGCTTCCCTGTCCCTCTCCTCTCCTTCTGTCTGTTTTGCTCGCTTCCCTGTCCCTCTCCTCTCCTTCTGTCTGTTTCCCTCGCTTCCCTGTCCCTCTCCTCTCCTTCTGTCTGTTTTGCTCGCTTCCCTGTCCCTCTCCTCTCCTTCTGTCTGTTTCCATCGCTTCCCTGTCCCTCTCCTCTCCTTCTGTCTGTTTTGCTCGCTTCCCTGTCCTTCTCCTCTCCTTCTGTCTGTTTTGCTCGCTTCCCTGTCCCTCTCCTCTCCTTCTGTCTGTTTTGCTCGCTTCCCTGTCCCTCTCCTCTCCTTCTGTCTGTTTCCCTCGCTTCCCTGTCCCTCTCCTCTCCTTCTGTCTGTTTCCCTCGCTTCCCTGTCCCTCTCCTCTCCTTCTGTCTGTTTTGCTCGCTTCCCTGTCCCTCTCCTCTCCTTCTGTCTGTTTTGCTCGCTTCCCTGTCCCTCTCCTCTCCTTCTGTCTGTTTCCCTCGCTTCCCTGTCCCTCTCCTCTCCTTCTGTCTGTTTTGCTCGCTTCCCTGTCCCTCTCCTCTCCTTCTGTCTGTTTTGCTCGCTTCCCTGTCCTTCTCCTCTCCTTCTGTCTGTTTTGCTCGCTTCCCTGTCCCTCTCCTCTCCTTCTGTCTGTTTTGCTCGCTTCCCTGTCCTTCTCCTCTCCTTCTGTCTGTTTTGCTCGCTTCCCTGTCCTTCTCCTCTCCTTCTGTCTGTTTCCCTCGCTTCCCTGTCCCTCTCCTCTCCTTCTGTCTGTTTCCCTCGCTCCCCTGTCCTTCTCCTCTCCTTCTGTCTGTTTTGCTCGCTTCCCTGTCCCTCTCCTCTCCTTCTGTCTGTTTTGCTCGCTTCCCTGTCCCTCTCCTCTCCTTCTGTCTGTTTCCCTCGCTTCTCTGTCCCTCTCCTCTCCTTCTGTCTGTTTTGCTCGCTTCCCTGTCCCTCTCCTCTCCTTCTGTCTGTTTCCCCTCGCTTCCCTGTCCTTCTCCTCTCCTTCTGTCTGTTTCCCTCGCTTCCCTGTCCTTCTCCTCTCCTTCTGTCTGTTTCCCTCGCTTCCCTGTCCCTCTCCTCTCCTTCTGTCTGTTTTGCTCGCTTCCCTGTCCCTCTCCTCTCCTTCTGTCTGTTTTGCTCGCTTCCCTGTCCCTCTCCTCTCCTTCTGTCTGTTTCCCTCGCTTCCCTGTCCCTCTCCTCTCCTTCTGTCTGTTTTGCTCGCTTCCCTGTCCTTCTCCTCTCCTTCTGTCTGTTTCCCTCGCTTCCCTGTCCCTCTCCTCTCCTTCTGTCTGTTTTGCTCGCTTCCCTGTCCCTCTCCTCTCCTTCTGTCTGTTTTGCTCGCTTCCCTGTCCCTCTCCTCTCCTTCTGTCTGTTTTGCTCGCTTCCCTGTCCCTCTCCTCTCCTTCTGTCTGTTTTGCTCGCTTCCCTGTCCCTCTCCTCTCCTTCTGTCTATTTTGCTCGCTTCCCTGTCCCTCTCCTCTCCTTCTGTCTGTTTCCCTCGCTTCTCTGTCCCTCTCCTCTCCATCTGTCTGTTTCCCTCGCTTCCCTGTCCCTCTCCTCTCCTCTCCTTCTGTCTGTTTTGCTCGCTTCCCTGTCCCTCTCCTCTCCTTCTGTCTGTTTTGCTCGCTTCCCTGTCCCTCTCCTCTCCTTCTGTCTGTTTTGCTCACTTCCCTGTCCCTCTCCTCTCCTTCTGTCTATTTTGCTCGCTTTCCTGTCCCTTTCCTCTCTCTGTCTATCCTTCACTCACCTTCCATCATGTCTCTTTTCTCTCACTCGGTCTCTCCCTCACTTGCCATGTCTCTTTTCTCTGTCTCTATAATCCTCATTAGCATTAGGAAGCTGTCTTGCCCCTCTATTCTCAGTCTGTCTATCCCTCACCCATAGTTCTTTCCATCTTCAGTTTTCAGCCCTACGAGTATTCTCAGCATTCTATGAATGACCATGTTCACCTCAGTTAGAAATCCCCTAGACTGAACCCACCTGGGGACTTATCATAGGAATCCTCTTAGTGGCTCAATTCCAGAATGACTGGCAAGTATTCAATTTGGCCTTAGCTAAATCACACATACTAGCCACACTGGATTTGCTTGACTGTGTGATAAAATGTCAGAGTTAAAAGTGTCTCAGAGCATTTCAAACATGCCTGTTAAGCCAGCATGCATTGGAGTTACATTCCAGTCTACTTTTCATGTGTCTTCATGAAATCATCTATAGAGCCCATATGACATTCTTTGTGGTGGTGAACAGTGGTGGTTCCTATAGTATCTAGTTCATTCCTGCTCCCTCCCCCTCTCTAGCTTATGCTCTCTCTTCCCCCATTTTGCTCATCCTTGCTTTCTCCATATCTAGCTCATTCCCTCTTTCCTTGTCTCCCTCATCCAACACTTCCCCAATGTACTTTCCTCTCTTCCCCTCCTCCATCCATCCATACCTCCTCTATCTCTTCTCACACCCCCTCTCCTCTCTCTCGTTCTCCTCTCGCTCTCCTCCTTTTCCGTCCAGCCCTCCTCTTCTTGCTCCAGAACTGTCAGATGGCATTAATTCCTTTCACGCTCATCGCCTGTAAGAATAACAGCCGTGAACCTCGCCGAACAGCGCCATTCTCCTGCTCCAGTTAGCTTTACACTCAGACCAGCCTGCCTGCCTCGCAAATACCAACATTATTCATGTTGTGGCCCTTACTTACACAACATGCCCCACTAAAGGGCAAAGTTAAGCTGACGCAAATCTTAGTGGAAGAGGTCATGTTCTTGATGTAAAAACAAAAAAAAAGGTATATTGTATAATCAGGCCCTGCACCTTCATTATTAGCTTATGTCACCAACTGTAGCATGGACCTTCCACTAAAGCAAATATTGTAAGAAAAAAGGATCCATACAGATGTAAAATCTTAATTTGACAGTTGTTTTGTAAAACAATTCTGCAGCAGGAGGATTAGATAATTATATATATATTTTTTTAAATACTTCATACTTTCTAACAATAAGTACATTTTGATAGGCTACAGTAGGCTATAGTTAAGATATACTTCTACGTCATAGTGGAGACCAAATCACGAGGCTCATTCGAATTTCCTGCAGCGCAGGAAAATTCTCAGCGACAACAGTGATCAAATTAACATCATTAACGCCTTACTCTAAAATGGATAACAAAAATTCAATTCTGTCACGTCCTGACCAGTATAGGGGTTATTTGTTATTGTAGTTTGGTCAGGACGTGGCAGGGGTTTTTGGTTTATGTGGTTCGGGGTGCGTGTCTATGTAGAGGGGTGTTTGATTTATGTATTCCGGGGTTTTTGGGCACTGTTCTATGTTAGTGTATTTCTATGTTCTGTCTAGTCTAGTCTATTTCTATGTTTAGTTTATTGGGGTTGGATCTTCAATTGGAAGCAGCTGGTTATTGTTGCTTCTGATTGAAGGTCCTATAATTAGGAGTTTGTTTTCATGATTTTTTTTGTGGGAGATTGTGCTGTGTATAGCTTTGTGCCTTACCAGCCTGTTATTTGTTTTTGTGTTTGTTTTGGTTTACCTTCTTTGTCCATTTAATAAAAGAAGATGAGTGCACATATTCCTGCTGCGTTTTGGTCCACTCTACCCTATGACAACTGTGACAAAAACACTCAGCAATCTGCACACAACAGCCCATAATGACAAAGCAAAAACAGTTTATTATAAATTATTGCAAATGTATTACATATTCAAAAGGCACTCGCACATCTGAGCAATCTTGTTGCAGGTGCATGGCAACAGTTGAAACAGGATGAAGGAAAAAAAGTGTATCTATACACTTTTGTAATATTTGTGAAATGCATATTGTTATGTTTGGTAGCACTTATTTATTTTTCCTTTGCCTCCAACCCCTTTCCATACGTGGAACGGATGTGGGTGGGGCTAGGTCTACATAGAGGTGCTGTTTTCAGAAAATTCACAAAAGCTCTGACGAAGGCCGTTAGGCCGATACGTAAGCTTATTAAATATCAGTGATACTATCAAGAGCAATGTATTACATAGAAAAAACAGAAATACCTTATTTACATAAGTATTCAGACCATTTGCTATGAGAATCGAAATTGAGCTCAGGTGCATCCTGTTTCCATTGATCATCCTTGATATGTTTCTACAACTTGATTGGAGACTACCTGTGGTAAATTCAATTGATTGGACATGATTTGGAAAGACATTCACCTGTCTACAGTATATACTGTCCCACAGTTGACAGTGCATGTCAGAGCAAAAACCAAGCAATGAGGTCGGAGGAATTGTCCGTAGAGCTCCGAGACAGGATTATGTTGAGGCACAGATCTGGGGAAGGGTACCAAAAAATGACTGCTACACAGCCCCCAGCTGTGCCCTGGACACCATATGTGAAATGATCCCCCCCCCCCCCCCCCCCCATCTATCTTCAGAGTTCGTTTTGTCAGATGACCTAAACTGGGATATGCTTAACACCCCGGCCGTCCTACAATCTAAGATAGATGCCCTCAATCTCACACAAATTATCAAGGAACCCACCAGGTACAACCCTAAATCTGTAACCATGAGCACCCTCTCAGATCGCATCCTGACCAACTTGCCCTCTAAATACACCTCTGCTGTCTTCAACCAGGATCTCAGCGATCACTGCCTCGTTGCCTGCGTGCGTAATGGGTCCGCGGTCAAACAACCACCCTTATCACTGTCAAACGCTCCCTAAAATACTTCAGCGAGCAGGCCTTTCTAATCGGGGTATCCTGGAAGGATATTGACCTCATCATATCAGTAGAGGATGCCTGGCTGCTCTTCAAAAGTGCTTTCCTCATCCGCTAAAATAAGCATGCCCCATTCAAAAAATGTAGAATTAAGAACAGATATAGCCCTTGGTTCACCCCAGACTTGACCGCCCTTGACCAGCACAAAAACATCCTGTGGCGTTCTGCATTAGCATCGAATAACCCCCGCGATACGCAACTTTTTAGGGAAGTCAGGAACCAATATACTCAGTCAGTTAGGAAAGCTAAGACTAGCTTTTTCAAACAGAAATTTGCTTCCCATAGCACTAATTCCAAAATGTTTTGGGACACTGTAAAGTCCAGGGAGTATTAGAACACCAACTCCCAGCTGCCCACTTCACTGAGGATAGGAAACACTGTCACCGCCGATAAACCTACGAAAATAAACATTTAACTAGGGCTGGCCATGCTTTCCACCTGGCTACCCCTACCCCGGCCAGCATCTCAGCCCCCCCTGCAGCAAAATCTGGATCCCTACAAATCAACTGGGCTAGGCAATCTGGACCCTTTCTTTCTAAAATTATCCGCCGAAATTGTTGCAACCCCTATTACTAGCCTATTCAACCTCTCTTTGGTATCGTCTGAGATCCCCAAAGAGTGGAACGCTGCCGCAGTCATCCCCCTCTTCAAAGGGGGTGACACTCTAGGCCCAAACTGTTATAGACCTATATCCATCCTGCCCTGTCTTTCTAAAATCTTTCGAAAGCCAAGTTAATAAACAGATCACCGACCATTTTGAATCCCACCGTACCTTCTCCGCTATGCAATCTGGTTTCCTAGCTGGTCATGGGTGCACCTCAGCCATGCTCAAGGTACTAAACAATATCATAACCGCCATCGATAAAAGACAGTACTGTGCAGCCATCTTCATCGACCTGGCCAAGGCTTTCGACTCTGTCAATCACCACATTCTTATCGGCAGACTCAATAGCCTTGATTTCTCGGCTGGTTCACCAACTACTTCTCAGACAAGATTCAGTGTGTCAAATCGGAGGGCCTGTTGTCCGGACCTCTGGCAGTCTCTATGGGGGTGCCACAGGGTTCAATTCTCGGGCTGACTCTTTTCTCTGTATATATGATGATGTTGCTCTTGCTGCTGGTGATTCTCTGATCCACCTCTATGCAGATGACGCCATTCTGTATACATCTGGCCCTTCTTTGGACACTGTGCTAACAAACATCCAAACGAGCTTCAACGCCATACAACACTCCTTCCGTGGCCTCCAACTGCTTTTAAATGCTAGTAAAACTAAGTGCATGCTCTTCAACTGATTGTTGCCCACACCCTCACACCCGACTAGCATCACTACTCTGGACGGTTCTGACCTAGAATATGTGGACAACTACAAATACCTAGGTGTCTGGTTAGACTGTAAACTCTCCTTCCAGACTCACATTAAGCATCTCCAATCCAAAATTAAATATAGAATTGGCTTCCTATTTCACAACAAAGCCTCATTCACTCATGCTGCCAAACATACCCTCGTAAAGCTGACTATCCTACCCATCCTTGACTTCGGCGATGTCATTTACAATATAGCCCCCAACACTCTACTCAGCAAACTGGATGTAGTCTATCACAGTGCTATCCATTTTGTCACCAAAGCCCCATATACTACCCACCACTGCGACCTATATGCTCTCGTTGGCTGGCCCTCACTACATATCCGTCGCCAAACCCACTGGCTCCAGGTCATCTATAAGTCTTTGCTTGGTAAAGCTCCACCATATCTCAGCTCACTGGTTACCATAGCAACACCCACCCGTAGCACGTGCTCCAGCAGGTATATTGTACGGGTCATCCCCAAAGCCAACACTTCCTTTGGCTGCCTTTCCTTCCAGTTCTCTGCTGCCAATGACTGGAACGAATTCCAAAAATCTGAAGCTGGAGTCTTATATCTCCCTCTCTAACTTTAAGCATCAGCTGTCAGAGCAGCTTACTGTACCTGTACATAGCCCATCTGTAAATAACACACACAACTAACTCATCCCCATATTATTACTTACCCTCTTGCGCTTTTGCACCCCAGTATCTCTACTTGCACATCATCATCTGCACATCTATCACTCCAGTGTTAATGCTAAATTGTAATGATTTCGCCTCTATGGCCTAATTATTGCCTACCTCCCTACTCTTCTACATTTGCACACACTGTACATAGATTTTTCTATTTTTCTTTTCTATTGTGCTATTGACTGTATGTTTGTTTATTTGTACCTCTGTGTTGTTGTTTTTGTCACACTACTTTGCTTTATCTTGGCCAGGTTGCAGTTGTAAATGAGAACTTGTTCTCAACTTGCCTACATGGTTAAATAAAGGTGAAATTAAAAATAGGTTTTAAAACATTGAAGGCCCCCAAGAACAGAGTGGCCTCCGTCATTGTTAAATGGAATAAGTTTGGAACCACCAAGCCTCTTCCTAGAACTGGCCACCCGGCCAAACTGAGCAATCGGGGGAGAAGGGCCTTGGTCAGGGAGGTGACCAAGAACCTGATGGTCACTCTGAACGAGCTCCAGAGTCCCTCTGTGGGGATGGAAGAATCTTCCAGAAGGAGAACAATCTCTGCAGCACTCAACCAATCAGGCCTTTATGGTAGAGTGGCCAGATGGAAGCCATTCCTCAGTAAAAGGCACATGACAGCCCTCTTGGAGTTTGCCAAAAGTCACCTAAAGACTCTCAAACCTTGAGAAACAAGATTTCTTGTCAGATGAAACCAAGATTGAACTCTTTGGCCTGAATGCCAAGCGTCACATCTGGAGGAAACCTGGCACCATCCCTACGGTAAAGCATGGTGGTGGCAGCATCATGGTGTTGGGATGTTTTCAGCGGCAGGGATTGGGATACTAGTGAGGATCGAGGCAAAGATGAACGGAGCAAAGTACAAAAAGATCCTTGGTGAAAACATGCTCCAGAGTGCTCAGGACCTTCATCTTCCAACAGGACAATGACCCTTAGCACACAGTCAAGACAACGAAGGAGTGGCTTCGGGACAACTCTCTGAATGTCCATGAGTGGCCCAACCAGAGCCTGGACATGAACCCGATCTAACATTTCTGAAGAGACCTGAAAAAAGCTTTGCAGCAACGCCCCCAATCCAACCTGACAGAGCTTGAGAGGATCTGCAGAGAAGAATTGGAGAAAAAAAAAACATGTGTGCCAAGCTTGTAGCGTCATACCCAAGAAGACTCGAGGCTGTGATCGCTGCCAAAGGTGCTTCAACAAAGTACTGAGTAAAGGGTCTGAATACTTATGTAAATGTGATATTTCAGTTTTTTTATAACCTGTTTTTGCTTTGTCATTATGGGGTATTGTGTGTAGATCGATGTGGGAAAAAAACAATTGAATCAATTTTAGAATAAGGCTGTAACCTAACAAAATGTGGAAAAAGTCAAAGGGTCTGAATACTTTCCGAAGGCACTGTATATATAAAAGTATGTGGACACCCCTTCAAATTAGCGGATTTGGCTATTTCAGCCACACCCATTGCTGGCAGGTGTATAAAATCAAATACACACAGCCATGCAATCTCCATAGACAAACATTGGCAGTAGAATAGCCTTACTGAAGAGCTCAGTGACTTTCAATGTGGCACCATCATAGGATGCCACCTTTCCAACAAGTCAGTTCATCAAATTTCTGCTCTGCTGGAACTGCCCTGGTTAACTGTAAGTGCTGTTATTGGGAAGTGGAAACGTCTCGGAGCAACAACGGCTCAGCAGCGAAATGTTAGGCCACACAAGCTCACATGACGGGACCACCGAGTGCTGAAGCTCCTTAGCGCATATAAATAGTTTGTCCTCGATAGCAACACTTACTACCGAATTCCAAACTGCCTCTAGAAGGAACGTCAGCACAAGAACTGTTCATCTTGAGCTTCATGAAATGGGTTTCCATGGCCGAGCAGCACACAAGTCTAAGATCACCATGCGCAATGCCAAGCGTCAGTTGGAGGGGTTTAAAGCTCGCCGAAATTGGACTCTGGAGCAGTGGAAGCGCGTTCTCTGGAGTAGCAGTCCAATGGAAAAATCTGGGTTTGGCAGACGCCAGGAGAACGCTACCTTCCCGAATGCATAGTGTCAACTGTAAAGTTTGGTAGAGGAGGAATAATGGTCTAGGGGCAGTTTTCATGGTTCGAGCTAGGCCCCTTAGTTTCATTGAAGGGAAATCTTAAAGCTACAACATACAATGACACTGTAGACGATTCTGTGCTTCCAACTTTGTGGCAACAGATTGGAGAAGGACCTTTCCTGTTTTAGCATGACAATGCTCCCGTGGATAAAGCAAAGTTCATACAGAAATGGTTTGTCGAGATCGGTGTGGAAGAACTTGATTGACCTGCACAGAGCCCTGACCTAAACACCTTTGGGATGAATTACGAGCCAGGCCTAGTTGCCCAACATCACTGCCTTACCTCACTAATGCTCTTGTGGCTGAATGGAAGCAAGTCCCCACAGCAATGTTCCAACATCTAGTGGAAAGCCTTCCCAGAAGAGTGGAGGCTGTTATAGCAACTAAGGGGGGGCCAACTCCATGTTAATGCCCATGATTTTGGAACGAGATGTTCGATGAGCAGGTGTCCACATACTTTTGGTCATGTAGTGTATAAAAGGTCCTTTTGGATCAATATGGACTAGAATGTTTGACAACTGCATAGTAGCTTTTGCTATGCCAAGTCCATGAGAGCATGCAGCTTTTGCTATCACATAGCCTATGTACATTATTGAAGGAATCCTGCATGTCTCCGACTCGTGTGACGACAGTTTTGTGCCATAGGGAGGATCCAAACCAATGGCAGTGTAATTACACGTTTGACAAGCAATTCCAAACAAATAACCAAAACTCTGAGTGGAGAATAGTTTCTCATCACTCAGTCCTTCCTTCCCAAACCTGGCGTAGAGGGCTTAGACTAATCACAGCAGATTAGTGGGAGCTCTGATGGATGCTGAGCTAGCCTGTTAATCATCCCTGTGATGATAACCATAAATCATCTAAAAATTATTCTAATATTATTAGCAATATATTTTTACAATCACAGTTAGATGGAATGATCACAGTAGGTCAATATCAGCCAGAATAACAGTTTTGCCTCGTTGACATCTCTTCGCCTCAGTTCCATCAATGTCACAGTAATTCCGCAGTGTTAATACAGTATATATAAGCTCTGCATACTAAGTGAGCGAGGGGTAGGCGGTTACATGAGTGATTTAGCGTTGCTGTGATCTCCAGAGAGCCCTGTGATTTAGCTGTAAAATGACAGAGCTGCTGCCTCTCGTTGGGCTACGGTTGGGGAGCTAATGACATGCTGCGCCAGGCTAGCGTGACTATAAGCCCAGCCGGGGCAGACGGGAAGTGACAAGAACATAATTCTGTCATTACATCCTGGCTGGCTGGGTGAGACCTCTAATCAGGTGGGCAGGGATTCAGGCTTCATTCAAGCCAGGCTGGTCTGACTGGTTTCAGTCCCTCCAAACCCCTCTCCTCGGTGGTGGCACACCCGATAGTGCATCCCTGACTCGGCCTGGAACGCGAACGCTGAGTGGCTGACGTGGATGATGTCCCAGTCACATTTCTGTGTTCAGCACCTGGAAGGGAGGAATGTAAAAAGCCTCCATGCCTGGTGGGTGGTCGGCTATCCAAGAGTCTGTATCACTGTGATAATCACACAGCCTCATCTTTACAATCACGTACCTACCTGTTTAAGTGAACTGACTGTTACACAATGACCCGAGAGACAACAATATCTGGACTGAGCTGAGCTTACCTGCTGTTTGCTCTGAATCACTCTGAGACAAACTGTGCTGGGGTTTACTTTACCAGATGGGAGATTTATGTGATGAGGTGCAGAAGATGAATCCTGGCAGTTTCTAACATGGTATTATCATTCTCATATACTTCAAGTGTGTTCAGTGACTGAACATGGTTAGAATGGAGGTTCAGGATGATTCATTGTTCAAACGTCAAGTGCAAATAGATGCAATTAAAAAGTGTTTGTGGTACTTACCAAGATTACTGCCATTAATTTCATCTATAAAACAGACAGAGAAACACAACATATTAATATACAGTAACTAGTACCAATGTAAACGATCACCAGGCCTATTTCATAGTTTCATTAAAATCAAGTCTTCCTTAGCAAGACCCATATACATTTTCATTCATATTCAGTGCAACTCCTGACCCCCCCAATCCCAGCTGATTGGCCATGTTGTGTCTAGCTGTCACATACGGTGTGCTGTATAACCCTCTTGGCCAGACAGGCTGGGGCCTGTATGCACGCATTCACAACACATAGGTATGCTATGTCCTGGAGCAGTCAGGAATCGAAAGCACAAATGAGTAAAACATGTTCTCACTCTTTACACTTTACGACGAAGACGTATTGAAAACCTAGGCTCTACACAGTCTACGCAACAGATCCGATGGAGGTTAATTTGCGTAGCTCTCTACGTAGTTTTACGTACTTTCGTGCGGCTGAATTTTTGGAATGCGATGCAAACAGAGCTCCGTAGCTCCGTTGGCGTAGACTGTGAAATCACTGTGGAGAACCCTTTACACAGGCCTGCTGCCCTGCCCTTCTTCCTCCATCAGCAGCCCAGAGAAATGCTACTGACATCTTCACATTGACCACTGAAGACAGGTCAGTCTTACAAGCCAAATATGGTGACATCACCCACCGGAACACAGCACAATAAAATAGGCCACAGCTGTTTAGTTCTTTAGGCTACAAATTAGACTCAATATGTCACAGAGCATCAAATCAGACAGAGAGGCCTATGGAAATGAGCGCTGACTGATCTCCATCGGACTGCACTGACCTCTCTCCTCTTCTTTATCCTTGTTTGGTTTGTTCTGTTTTTGTCGGAGGGACAAAGATTTTTTGCTAATTTGCATGAAAAATAAGGGATTAGGGAAGTATTTCTACAGCTGCACCATTGAGAGCATCTTGACTGACTGTATCACCTCTTGGTACAACAACAGCTTGGCATCCGACAGTAAGGCGCAACAGAGGGTAGTGCGTACAGCCCAGTACATCACTGGGACCAAGCTCCCTGTCATCCAGGACCTCTATACCAGACGGTATCAGAGGAAGGCCCTAAAAATTGTCAAAGATTCTAGCCACCCGTCATAAACTTTTCTCTCTGCTACCGCAGGGCAAGCGGTACCGGAGCACCAAGTCTGGGGCTAAAAGGCTCCTGAACAGCTTCTACCCGCAAGCCATAACACTGCTGAACAGTTAATCAAATGGCTACCCAGACTATTTACAATGACCCCCTTTTTTGCACTGATTCTCCTGCACTGGCTCTATGCACACTCACTGGCTCTATGCACACTCACTGGCTCTATGCACACTCACTGGCTCACACATGGAGAGACACACTTTCACACTCTTTCACACTCTTTCACATACGCTGCTGCTACTCTGTTAATGAACGATCCTGATTGCCTAGTCACTTTTACCCCTACCTACAGTAGAAGTCGGAAATTTACATACACCTTAGCCAAATACATTTAAACTCAGTTTTTCACAATTCCTGACATTTAAACCTAGCAAACATTCCCTGTCTTAGGTCAGTTAGGATCACCACTTTATTTTAAGAATGTGAAATGTCAGAATAATAGTAGAGAGAATGATTTATTTCAGCTTTTATTTCTTTCATCGCATTCCCAGTGGGTCAGAAATGTACATACACTCAATTAGTATTTGGTAGCATTGCCTTTAAATTGTTTAACTTGGGTCAAAGATTTCGGGTAGCCTTCCACAAGCTTCCCACAATAAGTTGGGTGAATTGTGGCCCATTCCTCCTGACAGAGCTGGTGTAACTGAGTCAGGTTTGTAGGCCTCCTTGCTCGCACACGCTTTCTCAGTTCTGCCCACAGAATTTCTATAGGATTGAGGTCAGGGCTTTGTGATGGCCACTCCAATTCCTTGACTTTGTTGTCCTTAAGTCATTTTGCCACAACTTTGGAAGTATGCTTGGGGTCATTGTCCATTTGGAAGACCCATTTGCAACCAAGCTTTAACTTCCTGACTAATGTCTTGAGATGTTGCTTCAATATATCCACAGAAGTTTCCTTTCTCATGATGCCATTTTTTGAAGTGCACCAGTCCCTCCTGCAGCAAAGCACCCCCACAACATGATGCTGCCACTCCCGTGCTTCATGGTTGGGATGGTGTTCTTCGGCTTGCAAGCCTCCCCCTTTTTCCTCCAAATATAATGAGGGTCATTACGGCCAAACAGTTATTTTTTTGTTTCATCAGACCAGAGGACATTTCTCCAAAAAGTACGATCTTTGTAGCCATGTGCAGTTGCAAACCGTAGTCTGGCCTTTTTATGGCGGTTTTGGAGCAGTGGCTTCTTCCTTGCTGAGCGGCCTTTCAGGTTATGTCGATTTAGGACTCGTTTTACTGTGGATATAGACACATTTGTACCCGTTTCCTCCAGCATCTTCACAAGGTCCTTTGCTGTTGTTCTGGGATTGATTTGCACTTTTTGCACCAAAGTGCGTTCAGCTCGAGGAGACAGAATGCGTCTCCTTCCTGAGCGGTATGATGGCTGCGTGGTCCCATGGTGTTTATACTTGCGTACTATTGTTTGTACTGTTTTTTTGTACTTTTTAACTCTGTATTGTTGGAAAAGGGCTGGTAAAGTAAGCGTTTCATGGTAAAATCTACACCTGTTGTATTCGGCGCATGTGACAAATACAATTTGATTTAATTTGAGTATTTACTGAAATGGATAAATTATGGAAGGAGCTGAATTATGAATGGGCCCTGGTCAGCCACGAGAGGGAGAGAGCGAGAGAGAGAGAGCAACGGGAGAGAAAGATGGGCATGATGTAGTGATGGGGACACTGTGGATGGTGAATACTCACACTAAAAAGATCTGTCACATAAAAATTCTACCTAACCACTTCCATTATCCCTTATCAAAGCATCGATGAATTATTCCAAGGGCCTCTTGTGAGCATTTCCATTGCAAGTTTAACAGCTCCTCTTCCATACAAAGAAGCACAGGCAGAATAGGCAGACTCCCATAATGCTAACATTCTGTGTCAATTAGTATTTTTTTATTTAACTAGGCAAGTCAGTTAAGAACAAATTCTTATTTACAATGACAGCCTAGGAACAGTGGCTTAACTGCCTTGTTCAGGGGAAGAAAGACAGATTTTTACCTTGTCAGCTCAGGGATTCAATATAGAAACTTTTTAGTTACTGGCCCAACACTCTAACCACTAGGCTACCTGCCACCCCAAGTATAGAGGAATATAGAGGAACACCTTATGACTCAAGGTTTTCAGATTTTAAATATTTCATTTCTTTTATACCTTGAAGAACTCTATTCATTCCATACAAGATGCATTTATTCTGATATCAGAACACTACTTCTTCCATTTTACCCTCTCATTTGAAACAAATAATAGTTTGAAAATGTATGAAAAGAGAAGAGGAGCGGGAGAAAGAATGCCAGAGATGGGAGTACACTCAGAAAAAAGTGTTACAAAAGGGTTCTTCGGCTGTCCCCATAGGAGAACCCTTTTTGGTTCCAGGTATAACACTTTTTGGTTCCAGGTAGAACCCTTTTGGGTTCCAGGTAGAACCCTTTTGGGTTCCAGGTAGAACCCTCTGTGGAACCCAAAAGGGTTCTACCTGGAACCAAAAAGGGTTATTCAAAGGGTTCTCCTATGGGGACAGCTGAAGAACCTTTTTTTCTAAGACTGTAGGGGATAGGAAGAGAGGGATTGGATGAAAAGGATAGAGTGGGGGTGAGTATGGAAGAGAGAATGAAGAGAAAGGGGAGTGTCCCACCTAAAGACCTCATTCTCAGACCTCCATTAAGAGACTACAGGCTAAAAATATACTCCTCATGTTGAGCCACCTGGCTTTCCCAAACCAGCTCAATAATTCACAGGCTGCACGAGGGGAGGATCTCTGTAACACAATACAGTTCAATAACCCTGGGAACAAACAAAAACTTTACACAATGACCAACCATCTAATTACTGAACTTACTGAACTAACAGTGAAGGGAATGCGTATTTAATTTGTTGGGTTGGCTTCCCTTTCTTGGGCCTCTGAACTTGCACTATGGAAGACTTAGCTCAACCACATAAAGCAAACCCAGCCAGAACCCCATCCCACTCGGATGTCAACACCTCACGACACAACTCCTCTCCCCCATGTGACCTACTTGTTGTGTGTATGTACTGACATGAACACTACCGTTCAAAAGTTTGGGGTCACTTAGAAATGTCCTTGTTTTTGAAAGAAAAGCACATTTTTTGTCCATTAAAATAACACCAAATTGATCAGAAATACATTGTAGACATTGTTATTGTAAATTACTATTGTTGCTGGAAACGGCAGATTTTTATTTATTTATTTTATTTTTTGACCCAATTTTGTGGTATCCAATTGGTAGTAGTTACAGTCTTGTCTCATCGCTGCAACTCCTGTACGGACTCGGGAGAGGCGAAGGTCGAGATCCATGCGTCCTCCGAAACACAACCCAACCAAGCCACACTGCTTCTTGACACAATGCACATCCAACCCGGAAGCCAGCCGCACCAATGTGTCGGAGGAAACACTGTATGTACACCTGGCGACCTGGTCAGCGTGCACTGCGCCCGGCCCAACACAGGAGTCGCTAGTGTGCTATGAGACAAGGATATCCCTGCCGGCCAAACCCTCCCCAACCCGGACGACGCTGGGCCAATTGTGCACCGCCCCATAGGCCTCCCGGTTGCGGCCAGCTGCGGCCGAGCCTGGGCTCGAACCCAGAATCTCTGGTGGCACAGCTAGCACTGAAAATGGCAGATTTTTTATGGAATATCTACATAGGCGTACAGAGGCCCATTATCAGCAACCATCACTCCTGTGTTCCAATGACACGTTGTGTTAGCTAATCCAAGTTAATAATTTTAAAAGGGTAGGGGGGTGGAGACAAGCACAAGGACAGGTGAAACAGATCAGGGCGTGACAACAAAAGTTTTTTTGATGCGTGTGGTTCTATTCATCTGGGATCTATAGCATCCCACAACTGTCCCAGAATATGTTTGGAATATTTATTTTTCGCACAGAAGGACAAGTTGACCAATAGAATAGGTCCGCTTTTGTACTGTGGGGGATAGTAGACTGACATAGGCTAGTGCTTTTGCTGTTTGTTAGGCCTACTCATCTTGTTGGCTGACGAAAAGTAAATGTGGACAGTTCTTCTAACATCTTCAATATGCGCCTTGGAATTCGATAAGAGGGACGCGCAGTGTCGCGTCCCCGATGTGTCTGTCTTCACTTGTAGCCTACATCAGAGCTGTGATGCCGATGAGAAGGATCCAATCATGTGACGGGAATTGGCTAATAAGAATTTAGATATCTGAGAGTGCCGTGTGAGTGAGAGGTGCTTCGGGGCACGGCTGCCGGGAGAAGGGAATTATAATTATTATATTCAGGCCAAGGGCACAACAGCCACTTTGGCTACAAAAGGCATGGATTTTTTAGGGGGCATTACGGCCACACAAGGGGGATACCGCCAGGAAATTCTAAGCCTGATGAGAATATTATCAAGTGCTTGTCAAATTGTGAATGAGAGACTGATGAAGTGTGTGCAGCTTGCATAAGAAACAAAGCAGAGCTCATGCCTTTGAAGCAACTTTTTCAAATCATTATTGGAGTCGCATCATGCAGCCCTAGAATCTATAAAAAATCTAAACATATAGCCCAATGTTTGTATCACAACTAAAGTTGCATAAATAACTCTAAATTAAGCATATAGGAGGACCTGTTTCTTTGTTAACCACTCAATGTGCACACTCCCTCAGAAATCATTTGGAGAAAATATCCTATTTTATTTACCTATGCTCAATTGTATTCTTCATACTATAAAATAATAAAAAACAATGCCACGTAATTCTAAACAAATCTTGTCTGCTAAACAAACTAGTGTAGCCCACAGCAATATGGCATAGCCAGATCAGGGCCTAACATAAGGACAATTCAGAGAATGCTATTCTGTACTTCTGAAATAGACAAAACTTTCTTCATATCATGTTTCTTTAGACCTGCCTAAAATAAATAATTAAATTATTGTGATGGTGTAGGCTACATTACATGGATATATTAGACTAAAATGTAGATGTTCCAAAGGTCTGCATTAGTGGCTTGTTGCTAGGAGATGCTAAACATGTTTATATAACGACACAGGATGAGACCCAGATGCAGACACAGGAGGCAGATGGTTAGAGTCTCTGACATTTATTAATAGACAAGGGGCAGGCAAGAGGCAGGTCGAGAACAGGCAGAAGTTCATAAACAGGGTCAGAGTCAGATAGGTACAGGACGGCAGGCAGGCTCAAGGTCAGGGCAGGCAGCAATGTTCAGAACTGGGAGGACTAGAAAACAGGGACTAGAAAAACAGGAGTATGGAAAAACGAGCTGGTAGGCTTGACGAGACAAGATGAACTGGCAACAACAGACAAACAGAAAACACTGGTATAAATAGACAGGGGACAATGGGGACAAATGGGAGACACCTGGTGGGGGCTGGAGACAAGCACAAGACAGGTGAAACAGATCAGGGTGTGATAGTACCCCCCCCCCCCCCCTCTAGGGGCGCATACCTGGTTGACCGGGGTGCCGACGGTGAAAGTCAGCAATGAGTGCCGGGTTCAGGATGTCTTTAGCGGGGACCCTGCACCTCTCCTCCGGGCCATAACCCTCCCAGTCAACCAGGTACTGGAACCCCCTGCCCCGAGATTGAACACTCAGGAGGCATCTCACCGTGTCAGGATCCATCTGAGCATTCCCTGCAGCGATGACGTATCCCAGAAAAGAGACAATGGAGCGATAAAATGCACACTTCTCCATTTTCACAAACAACTGATTCTCCAGGAGGCACTGGAGGACTTGTTGAACATGTAGGACATGTGCTTGAGCAGAACGGGAGAAAACAAGGATGTTGTTGAGGTAGACAAACACAAACCGATTCAACATGTCATGGAGCACATTGTTGACCAGGGCCTGGAATATTGTGGGAGTCCAAACTGCATAACCAGGTACTCGTAGTGTCCGTTAGCCATGTCCACCCATCAGCCGTGTCCACACGTCTCCTACCCGTATCAAAACTAGGTGGTAGGCGTTCTGAAGGTCCAACTTAGAAAAGATAGTTGCCCTCTGGAGAGGCTCGAAAGCCGAAGAGAGGAGTGGTAGAGGGTCAACGGTTCTTTACAGTGATGTCATTGAAGCCCCGGTAGTCAATACATGGATACTTGTCCTTTTCCACAAAGAAGAAACCTGCGCCGGCAGGGGAGGCAGAAGGACGAATGCTCCCAGCAGCCAGAAAGTCCTCAATGTACTCTTCCATGGCCTTGGTCCCAGGGCCAGGCAGGGAATATAGCTACCCACGAGGCGGTGTGGTGCCCTGAAGGAGGTCAATAGCATAATCGTAGGGACGATGTGGAGGAAGGGAGGTGGCACGAGCCCTGCTGAAAATCTCCAGGAGGTCATGGTACTCCGCGGGAATAGCTGAGATATCCGAGGCTTTTCGTTATGCCACATAACGGGCTCCAACCCAGGATAGAACCAGTGGCCCAGTCGATCAGGGGGTTGCGCCTCTGGAGCCATGAAAATCCCAAAACAACAGGAACATGGGGAGATACAATAAGTAGAAACTGTATGGACTCACTGATTACCCGACACACACAGGTTAATGGGAACCGTACTGTGAGTGACCCTGCCAATGGAGTATCCGTCCAGTGCCCTGGCATCCATGGGAACGGAGAGGAGTTGTGTGGAGATACACAGCTCAGATACTAGAGTAGTGTCCATGAAACATTCGTCAGCCTGCGAGCTCGTCTTTAATTTCCCCTGATAATCCATGAAGGAAGGTGTCGAACAGGGACTCCAGGTTCCAGGCATTCTCAGCGGCCAACATGTGAAAGTCTACCGCGTAGTCTGCCACACTACAGGAGTCTTGACGTAGTAAAAGGAGCTTTTGGGACCCCTCTGTCCCGGAGAATCAAACACTTTCCTCACCACCGACACAAAATCCTCCAGACGAAGGCAAATAGCGGATTGTTGCTCCCAAACCGCCGTAGCCAAGGTGAGCACCCTTCCAGACATCAGCATTATGAGAAATGCTATCTTCGAACAATCTGAAGGAAACAAAGAGGGCTGCAGCTCAAAAATGAGGGAGCACTAGGAGTGAAACACCCGGCAGGTTCCAGGATCCCCAGCATAGAGCTCCGGAGGTGGTAAGCGGGGTTCTCGGGAAGCCAGTGTAGGCTGGACAAGATCACCACTGGTAGGGTGATTACTGAGCACCCTGGAGGTTTCCGTTCTGACATGCTGCCTGATAGTCCACAGAATTGCTCTAGTAATGATTTGGAACCCTGGTCATGGCGTTCTGTCAAAGTATGGAGTCCTTTCATAAGGTTCTAAAGTAGCTCCTTGTGTCTTCCAATGGTGGCTCCTTGCAGGCAGACAGTGTTGCGGAGCTGGTCCAAGTCTGCTGGGTCAGTTCGTACTATAACGACACTAGATGAGACCCAGTTGCAGACACAGGAGGCAGATGGTTTGAGTCACTGATATTTATTAATAGACAAGGGGCAGGCAAGAGGCAGGTTGAGGACAGGCAGAAGTTCATAAACAGGGTCAGTCAGATAGGTACAGGACGGCAGGCAGGCAAGAGGTCAGGGCAGGCAGAATGGTATGGCAGGCGTGCTCAGGGTCAAGGCAGGCAGCAACGGTCAGAACCGGGAGGACTAGAAAACAGGAACTACAAAAACAGGAGTATGGAAAAACACTCTGGTAGGCTTGATGAGACAAGACGAACTGGCAACAGACAAACAGAAAATACTGGTATAAATACACAGGGGATAATGGGGACAAATGGGAGAAACCTGGTGGGGGGTGGAGACAAGCACAAGACATGTGAAACAGATCAGGGTGTGACAGTTGATGTTAATTAACAGTCAATTATTGTGAGACCAGCAGTTATTTGCTTGACAAAATTGAATCACCATAGCCCTAGGCCAGAATAAGGCAGGTACAGGGCCAGAGTATTTTGATTTTAGATTTTTAAGACAGATTCATTTATTTGATTTTAAAGCAGGTATGGGGCCAGAGTAAGGCAGCTGTACATTTTAGATTTTAAGGCAGGTATGGGGGATAGAGTAAGGCGGATGTAGATTTTTGATTTTAAGGCAGGTATGGTGCCAGAGTAAGGCAGGGGCTGGGTGAGGGAGTGAGTGAGTACATGTTCTTGGGCAGGCCAAGCGTGTTCAAACACCTCTGTGAGGTCTGTAGTGTTTGGTCTGGCGCTGCTCTGTTGCACATCCACAACACCCTGCAACAGGATCTGAGGGCTAAATGCCAGGCCTGGCCTGTCACTCTTCGGCCAGCTCCTCAGGGACATCCTTTCACGGTGCTCCCCTCGGACCCCTGGGGATGTCAAGTCACCCTGACCCCTCTCGAAGGGTCCTGGGGGTGGGGGGAGGTCCTCTCCCTGTGCCCCTGTTCACCCCACTTTGAGTGAACCCACCAGGCCAGGACTCATGGAGCAACCCTATCCTGACACCCAACCCCAACCACTCATAAGAAGCCAAGAGCACAAAGTGAAGTTCAAAGAGGACACACCAACACATCAGATCAAATGGTTGCACCACCAAGACATCCAGCCCCACAATTTGAGCCCTGACTCGTTTTTAACCTCATCAGTCCCAAGGACCCCATCAAAAATCGGTGTTTTTTCACTACTTTCATTTATCTGCATATTTAGCCTCACAATGAAGTGTTTTACCATTTTCTTTCCAGGACATCCAGAGCTAAACTAAAACACAAAGCAATTTGACATAAACAGTAGCATTCATGAGTTTTATTGTCAAATGTCAATAAAAGAACAAGGTCCGCCAAGCAAAATGCATTTAGAAGAATGCTGCAAGTACAGAAAGTGTTTGCTCAGTGGAAAATGAATATCCAAATAGTCAGTGACAACTGAGTGGAGTTTGTGACAGCAACTATGTGAGCTTACTGCAGTATTATAGACAATATGTCCAGGGATTTCCTATGATCTTCTATGTAGAAGATCCCCTTACCTTCTAAAGACTGTTGTGTGACTTGTCAGTGTTATATAACCAAACAGATTACATGTGCGTGTACGTGAGTCTCAGCATTTCATAGTGGGGTCATAATAGTTAGTAGCTTTGGACATTACAGACGTTTTTGTGAGAATAAACGTTTTTGGGATACGCCCTTGTCACAAACATTGCTCTAGCTCAGACCCTGTTAATCACACAGGCTAACAGTTGGTATCAGCGGATGCAGAAGAAATAGACAAACCAGAGTCTGTAGCTCAAACACACAATGTTTAAGAGGGCACTAAATTATACTGACGTGATTGTGAGACTCAACACTGTGAAGGTCCGTCACTGCCCTAACATTAACATCCCCCGAGACAAGTCTTCTCCTTCAATTCTCATTCCAAGAGAGGGCTAGTGACTATTACTAAATTGACTGAAACAGTTACCAAACAAGTGAGAGATAAGACAAAGTGGTTAGATATTGGGAAAATAGTGGAACTATTCAATCAAACACTGAAAACACCAAAAATGATTTCACTGTGGCGAAATAGTAAATTGCTGATTACTGTGTGAGAGAGAAGAGTGTAAAAGGGATTTATGAAAAAGTACAGATTATGGACTGTGACTTTTCTATGTTATATTTGGACATGGATTCCTATAACTCTGTGCTCATTGTTATGTTGGTCTCTTCAGATTTACAATGACACACAAATGAGTGACACTTCCTGGAAATGAGGGAAAGTTTTCATCTGAAAGAGGTGGAGAGAGTTTCATATTATTTCTCACATGAAGGTTTTTAATGCCTCTGCAATGATAAGAGATGCCCCTTATCAGTGCCCCCTCAAACACTTGATGGAATTTGAATGGAAAATGTACTTCAAAGGCCAGAAGCATCTAATCTCCTCCACTCTCTCGCGACTCTGCACATTCCCTAGGATAATACGATTCTGCCTTTCTGACATTCTTAGGGATCTCAACCAAGGATGAGAATTTCATCTCTCTCTCTCTCTCTCTCTCTCTCTCTCTCTCTCGCTCATTAGGTTGTTGTACTGCATTGTGAAAGGATCTCTGCATATCTGTGGAACCCATCCCACTCTTATGTAAAAGCCCTATTTGTCCATTACTGACATCCCAGTGACCTAGTTTCCCCGTGGCCCAGAAAGAGCAAGCATGACTCTCTCAGATCTGCTGTGGTCACAAAACCCTGCTGGGACCATCCATTCAGATGGCCAATGAATACACAGAGGACCAGTCCACTATCTGAATCAACAGAGATGTACTGCACCTTTCCCTGAAACACACAACTCAATGTGATGCAACACTAACCCATATCCTCATATCCACACCCAATCACAAAGGCTTTGATGCATTAAAGAGAACAGAGCATCCCCATAAAACACAAGACTGTGTGTGTGTGTGTGTGTGTGTGTGTGTGTGTGTGTGTGTGTGTGTGTGTGTGTGTGTGTGTGTGTGTGTCCATACTATAGATTCCATGTGAGCTGTAGGATGGTGTGGGGCAGTAAGCAGCTAGGGCCAAGCAGCACAGAGAGCCCCTCCAGGTTAAGGTCTGTGTTTAGTCTGAAAAAGGGCAGGTTGAGGACAGGCCTGTCATCAGAGGCAGAGCTGCAGGACGTGCTCCCCCTCCCCCCATCCTCCCCATTGGCCCCCACACCTCAGCTCTGTACCAGAGGTTATCTGAACATGTGGAGGTCATACACTATCTCATCAGAGGAACATAAGGGAAAAACAGATGAACAGTGGAGGAAGCAAACAACAGAGGTGTAGTCATATCAATGTAGAGGACATGTTGATGTGGATAACATAAAGAACACTGATGCTCATAAAGAACACTGACGCTCACCACTGTGCTGAACTAACTTTCATTGCCAAGTCACTGATGTCAGACAGGTGCCTTACAGACAAACACACACACACACACAAACACAAACACAAACACACACACACACACACACACACACAGACACACACACACACACACACACACACACACACACACACACACACACACACACACACACACACACACACACACACACACACACACACAGCCATTGGTTCCCAAACTCTCCTCTGATCTGACTAACTGTGAAACATTAGAAGCCATTTTCTGCCATTACCATATCCATGAATCCTTTATAGCTTAGCTACCTACAGTATACATATTCCACTTCAAATGACATGAAATACTGTACAATCCCTACTGTAAGGTATTCTATCCAATCTTCTCTCATGCGCACATTCTCATTTAGACATCTCTACTTTAATATCACTTTCATCTAATTTGGAGTGGATTCGTGCAGACAGTATTTTCTCAACCCAAAACAAAAAGCTTGTGTCCCAGTGTGGCGCAGTGCATGGAGCAGAGTGATGTTATCGAGGTCACTCTGATCTAATCAGGTGTGAATGAAAGCTCTTGGCAGCGCCCCCAGGCCCAGCCTGTCGTCATCACTGGGAAGGAAGAAGGGGAGAGAGAGGAGAGATGGGGAAAGAGGGGAGAGATGGGGAGAGATGGGAAAAGAGAGGAGAGAGGGGGAGAGAGGAGAGAGGAGAGAGGAAGAGAGAGGGAGAAAGAGAGGGGAGAGAGAGGAGAGAGGGAGAGAGAGGAGAGAGAGAGGGAGAGAGAGAGGAGAGAGGAGAGAAGGAGAGAGAGGGAGAGAGAGAGGGAGAGAGAGAGGGAGAGAGGAAGAGAGAGGAGAGAGGGAGAGAGGGAGAGAGAGGAGAGAGGGAGAGAGAGGAGAGAGGGAGAGAGAGGGAGAGAGAGGGAGAGAGAGGGAGAAAGAGAGGAGAGAGAGAGGAGAGAGGGGGAGAGAGGGAGAGAGAGAGGAGAGAGAGAGGAGAGAGAGAGGAGAGAGAGAGGAGAGAGAGAGAGGAGAGAGAGGAGAGAGAGAGGAGAGAGGGAGAGAGAGAGAGAGAGGAGAGAGCGGGGTGGAGTGTGGGGCTGCATCACAGGGAGATATATAGATGTCCAGCTCTGTGGGACAGGGGTTTAGCCAGCCTCTACTCTGTGTGACTGGGTGGTGGATGGCAGGGAGAGAAATCGCCATCCGTAGCAAAACTAGACAAAAGCAGAGGAGACTCAAATGAATCATTTTCCAACTATTATGAGATCAGAATTTGGCATTTGTATGTACCATCAATGATGCAAAAGATATTGTATAATTTTAAAAATTCAAACAGTTGGGTAAGACATTATGGCTGATATACTTCTAAGTGTGTCATAACAAAAAATAAAACTATATTTCAATGATAAAATTGAATACTGGTGAGAAGATTCCTTCGTTTCACAAATACTAAACATTACACCTTCTCTGTATAGGCTGCACTGGCTGGCAGAGGAGCAGAACTCTCAGGAGGTTTTTTCGCAGCCAGTCTGTCACCCAAACACAGGCCCCGCCCACACCAGCAGCCATTCAATAGAGAGGGGCTCTACTTTCAATGGTCTGAACACTGACCAATCACTGAGCCCTAGCCTCTGGCTCTCAAAAGCTCAGCCAATAACTGATCTTCCTCTTCCACACATGACTAAATTCGCTCCTGTCCATCAACTGGTTCATATATATAGTTCATGCAAGAAAATGTGGAGCAGTTCAATAACTTGCGTAGTCAAGCTCCAGTGTGTATGTGTGTGTTTGTATGTGTCTGTGTGTGTCTGTGTGCGTCTGTGTGTGTCTGTGTGTGTGAGAGGGAGAGAAACAGAGTGAGAGAGAATGGAGGGAGAAAGAGGGAGGAGAGACAAAGAGTTAGAGTGTGTGTCGAAGAGAGAGAGAGAGAGAGAGAGAGAGGGGGAAAGAGAGAGAGAGTGAGAGAGAGAGAGAGAGAGAGAGAGAGAGAGAGAGAGAGAGAGAGAGAGAGAGAGAGAGAGATTGGGGGATTTGTAAGGCATTTATATTTGCTAACTACTGGCTGAATTTACATTGGAACAGGTAGAAGATCAGATAGATCGCATTTGTTAGCGTGTGTGATTGTGTGAATGTTTTAGTATATGTGTTTGTGTGTGGGGGACAGAGACAGAGACATAGAGGGAGGGAGGGAGAGAGGGAGGAAGAGAGGGAGGAAGAGAGGGAGGGAGGGAGGGAGGGAGGGAGGGAGGGAGGGAGGAGAACCCGTTCCCCTTAGTTCCACACTAATCTCGTTCCTAGCAATGGCCTGGGGACGAGGTTAGTTCCACACTAACGCTTCAATGTGTGCACTTGAGGGAAGTTATGGAAGCTTTTTTTTCTTTCTTTTTTTCCCCACCTATACACTCTTCAACATTCTGCAATAACACTGACGAGACAAGAAGAGAACTGAATAACTTTCCACTATTATTTAGGTGAGTATCCTTTATGTCTCTAACTCTTCCTCTCCCCCCAGTGTCTATTCATTTACAATCTGTGTTTTGTAACAGTTCACCTCTGGCCAACTGTGCCAATCTCTCTCTGCATGATTTCTGCATGGCTCTGAATATAGAACACATTCTATACAAAATTTCTGAATGAATGTTTTCCTGTATTTATTCACTGATGGTTTAGTTGAGTGTACTATAACTGCAATTAATGACTCTATTTTCCACCGACCTATTAGTAAAATGAGTGTTTATAAAGAAGATGATAGTATAAATGTTATATTGTCTTTGAAAGACAGAGCATATTTGTGGGGTTATTATGACGTGTGTATAGGCATGTGAGAGTATACGTGCTAGGTATAGTTTATCTTAAAGAGAGCATGAGTGCTCTGAACAGAGGGTCTGTGTGTCAGACACTTTTTAAAAGGATGAATGTGTGAAAGAGAGAAACAGAGGGATTGTGTACAGTAGACAAAGTATGTGTGAGTGTGTGTTTTTTAAAATATTTTTGATTTATCTTTTATTTAACTAGGCGAGTCAGTTAAGAACAAATGTTTATTTACAATGACGGCCTACACCGTGTGTGTGTGTGTGTGTGTGTGTGTGTGTGTGTGTGTGTGTGTGTGTGTGTGTGTGTGTGTGTGTGTGTGTGTGTGTGTGTGTGTGTTTGCCTGTGTGTCTGTGTGAATGAGTGCATGTTTCCCTGTGTGTGTTTCATAACGCTGGTTCCTGGGAATGTTGGCTGCGCCCAGTAGCAGTAGCAGGAGTAGTTGTTGTTTGACTGTGAGGAACTGAGCCAGACAGTGGACAAAGCGTCCAGCCCCATCCAGACAGAGACAGCCATGGCAGGTCAGCCATTAGAGCAGTGGCTGGGGACAGGATAGGTCAGCCAGCTGCTGCTCAATGTGCTGGAGGAGGGGACTCTTGGCCCGGGGTTAGAGTGGGACCGGACGTCGCGGGAACAGCGGCTTCTTAAAGAGCAAACCACTTCTCTCTCTCTCTCTCTCTCTCTCTCCGGCCCCTAATCTCTGACTCAAAACATGCAGTGTAGTAAAAAATGCAGCATAATGTAAGAAGATGTATAAACAGCAGTGAAAGAGGAAGAGAGAGAAGAGTGTATTTATGAGAAAGACTTGTGTATTTTTTTCCCGGCGGTGTGTGTGTGTGTGTGGGGGGGGGGGGGGGTCGTAGGGGTTGGAATGTATTGAGTGACAGGAAATACAGCCGGTCGCTAGCTATCTTTTTTGTCGTGTCTGCTTTTGTCCAAAGCCCTTAATCCACTACAAAAGCTGTCTGAGAGAGGGACTAATAACACCAAAACCATTTCCCAAATTACATGAACAAACCGGCACAGTGACTCAGAGAAAAACATACCTTACAGAGGCTTACGACAACAACAACTAAATACCACAACAAGTACTAAAATAACATCTACAATAATATCTGGACACTGCACTGATGACACTAGAAAAGCAGCTTTAAAAACAGCTTTAAAAACAAATGTTATAGCTGCACAGCTGTGGACTAAAGACAGGCAGCTTTTGACTCCATAGGCATTGTTAAAAACAGCTACGAATTTGGAGAACATCAACAGAAAAACAGCATTTGATGTGCATGTGTGTACCACATCCCCAGGATATAGACTCTCTGATTCAGACAGACGTGCTGAAAGACCCAGTACAAGTAGTCCTTAGAGATGACTTGACATGTAGAGTCTTGTTACTCTGAGTCACATGTCACTTGTTGATCTTTGAGTATTGGAGACTGAGGTATGAGTGCATGCTTGGGGTGTCTGGGTGTAGTATGGACTACCCTGTACAGGAACTAGACTTTGCTCTGAGGCTGGAGCTTAAGCCTGTAGCTCCAGATCCCTCTCGGGCCCCTTTACCTGGATTTGAATAGAAACCAGACAGTGATTCCCCCCTCTCTGTCACCACTCCCGCGCTGGACAATGAGGATTTGTTAGCGCTCAGCCGCGAATCATGCTGAAACAAAGCACATAGCCACGCAGCCCAGCATAGCACAGAGCAGAGTGGGGCGGGCAGGCAGAGCGCCAGCAGGGGGGCCAGGGGGTTTGCGGGGGTGGGATTAGCAGACGAGGGCTCAGGCTAGGGGGATGGGGGATGAAATGGACAGGAAATTACTGGCTTTGATGAAGCAGTGGCAGATTCTCGCTCCCTAAAATGGGACACAGAGGCTCCTCCAGGGCCTTTCCACAGCTGTAAAACCCTGTCTGAGCAGAAGATGTCACCACACCTCTGTCACCTCGATCTGGTCATGATGGGGCTGTTAAGACCCTACACAGGGGCTGTACAAATACTCACAAACGTCTCCTATTTAGTATCTCTCTCTCTCTCTCTCTCTCTCTCTCTCTCTCTCTCTCTCTCTCTCTCTCTCTCTCTCTCTCTCTCTCTCTCTCTCTCTCTCTCTCACACACTCATTCACAATCTCCGTCCCTGATCACACTGTTGGAATCAGGTTAGTCTAGATGACCCATTTTCACTTGACATCAGCACCCTGCATAGATATCTTACTGTAGGAAAAACGCAGACTTCACTGTTCAAATTTAGAAATTGTGCATGAACATTTTAAAACCCATAAGACCGTGGAGAATGTTCCCGACCAGTGCGCTTCCTACATCAAAGTAAAAGGGGCCCAGATGATGAGATAACTCTGAAGTGTGAAATCTGAATTTGGCATGCTTACAGTGAATAATAATTTGTCATGTTAAGTGTAACCGAAATTGGCTTATCAGTTTCCTGAAAGGAACTTTGTGTGGATAAGAAGGGTTTCTTGTCATCGCTCTGTGCTAGAGCGGAGATCACAGAAGGAAAAGGGAGGATGCTCAACCTCCTATTCTTCTCCTACAGGATTCCAGTCTGTCTACCTACTCTAAAATCCATGTTTTAATTATTATTAGGCTGTTTTACAAGATGTGGTCTGGATTATTTCCTTTGAAGATGAATCATTCTGTTTTTGCACTGAGAATTTCTCATCATTGCATTATCAGGAAACATAAATCTGTTAAATAATGTAAATGTTGTATATCACAAACTGAGGCTCCATCCTGCAGCCTCCTTCGCTATGCTGAAGCAGGGAGCAGAGAGCGTAATGTGTGTTTGTGTGCTCAGTGAATATCGAGATGGATTAGAAGTCCCGTCTGGCTGTGTTAGAGCTGACCAGACAGGGGCAGCAGATACAGGCCGCAGGCTGGTCATCTGCCTCTCAGACCCACATTGCTCTGATGTGCACGTCTCTTCCCATTACAATCAGACGCCACATTACATCAGCTGAGAGGCCAGAGAGCTGCTATCTGCATATAATACATACCCTCTCCACAGGCTCTTCTCCAAATAACCTAGCACTGTCACACCACCACCATCACCATCCTCCTGGCATCCATCGCCTGATTCAAGGTAATACTATTCAACTATCACGCTATGTAACACTCACTGAGGTCAAGTCCCTATATCAAACCATAACTCTTCTATTTCTGGTGTACTGATAAGTAGTAACATGTATTTCCGAGCCTTCTATCAGTTTGCAGGCCGTCGGGCTGGGATATTTTTACCTTTATTTAACTAGGCAAGTCAGTTAAGAACAAATTCTGATTTTCAATGACGGCCTAGGAACAGTGGGTTAACTGCCTGTTCAGGGGCAGAACAACAGATGTGTACCTTGTCAGCTCAGGATTTGAACTTGCAACCTTTTGATTACTAGTCCAACGCTAGGCTACCCTGCCACCCCATATCATTGGCTATGGAGTGAAAAGCAGGCTGAGCAACAGACAAGGGCTGTGGGGAAAGTTCTATAATCAGCATGTGGTCCCGTGTGGCTCAGTTGGTAGATCATGGTGTTTGCAACGCCAGGGTTGTGGGTTCGATTCCCACGGGGGACCAGTACAGAATATTTTTTTTATGAAATGTATGCATTCACTACTGTAAGTCGCTCTGGATAAGAGTGTCTGCTAAATGACTAAAACGTAAAATGTGGATTCGCAGATGATAAATCATGGGTTCACAGAAGTATACTGTCAGTGCTCTGAGGGAGAGAGAGACAGAGAGACAGAGAGAGAAAGGGGTGGGAGGGACAGAGGCAGGGAGATGGAGAGAGAGTGGGGGGGAGCGTGAGGCTGGAGAGAAGGATAGAAAAAGTGGAAGAGAAAGAAACATTACCGATGTTTTTATTGTAATTTAAAATGGAAAAAATACAATAATGCTGGCTACCACGTTAGCGAGAAAGGGAAGAGAGAAAGAGGAGAGTAAAATTCAAAGCTCTGCCAACACTCCAGTTAATACAATCTTCTGCCTGTCAGATTACCTACTTTAATCCAGAAAGGTTAAACGCCTCTTAGAAATCTGAAAGGAGACATGAATTCAGCTGAGATTTCCTCATGCAGCGAGAGAGGAGGAAAGTGCCTGGAAGAGAGGTTAAGACTCTATGCAACTAACTAACTCTCTGGATCGATGCTCTTAACTCTGCTCCCCTGACTGGTTACACCTCAACAGATGTACTATATGAGTCAAAAGGAAGTCCATGCATTTATCTAATTCCTGGCATGGAGCTTTATTAATAGCACAGGACATCAGAGCTGTAATGTGCTACTTTAATTCAATCAAATCAGCGATATTATGAGTGACATTGATTGAGCCTTGGCTTGCCAATTGGCATGCCAATACCTGACTATGCCCAAACTCAACTATGCATACATAGAATGGTAAAGACTAAGTTATCAGGGCAGAGTGGACTCTGTGATGAGGCGGGGGTCACAATGTTATTAGTGTGCTGCTGGGACTGGAGCTCACGCTGTGACACAGAGACAGACTACTGAGGAATAGAAATGCTTAGTTCCTTACACTGATTGATGGGTACAGTTTTACACATGATGATGTGGCAGTTTGTACTCAGGTGCCTGTCTGCTAGAGGAAGCTCAGACGATAAGACACCAATGGGTCAAAGAAGAGGCCCACACATGAACTACTGACGTGCAGAGAAGACAAAAGGGTTCCTGGTAACATCCACATTCATCCTGCTCATCCCTGGGTGGCAGGTAGCCTAGCAGTGAAGAGTGTTGGGGCTGTAACTGAAAGGTTGCTAGTTCAAATCCCTGAGCCTGCACGGAGGAATAATCTGCCTGGGCAAAGCAGTTAACCCAAAACAACAACTGCTCCCGGGTGTGGATTATGTTGAATAAGACATCCCCCTGCACCTCTCTAACTCAGAAGGCTTCAGTTAAATGTGGAAGACACATTTTTGTTGAATGCATTCAGTCGTGCAAATGACTAGGTAACGCCTTATGTGGAATAACCAAGTCCATTCTACTGAGAACGAGGATAGACTTGGCGTGCCAATACCTGCCATAAGGCAACACAGCTCCAGGACAAAAGAAAAGTCAATCTATATTCAGGTCATTCCCATGCTGGCTCACTGCCCTGGCTCCCAGTGATAACAGAAACATGAAATCAGCGATCCCACCCCTCCCTGCTATTTTAAATCTCACTGTGTGAGACATCCCTCCATTGAGCCACCAGCGGGGGGTGGAGAGGCAGGTGGGAGAAGACGAGAGTAGAGATGGAGGGGAAGGAGAGATGGCGGGCAGCTGCATGCTTTATTTATTGTGATTCAGATTGCAGTGAGTGCAAACAGTCAGCCGAGGAGAAACTAATCCTCTGGGCTTGGAGATGATGCCATGACTGCACTGCGTCTACGCGGCATCTTAAAGATGAATTATGCGCCGTAAACAAGTGTTGTGTAACCTTTTGTTTGAGTCAGCCTTGAGGGAAAACGTAGTATGACTACTCACTACTGTAAGTCATTTCTCGATAAGAGCGTCTGCTAAATGACTCAAATGTTAATCTAGGAAACATTTTTCTGTGTTCAGAGAAATATGTCTGCTATGCATTCTTTAACGACTTAACTAACACATCTTCAAATAAACTGTACTGTTGTACTATAGCTCTGATAACAATATATCATAAGACCACAGTTGTGGATTTTGGTCTGAGCTCTATGACAAAGCCAGTGTTTAACCCAGTGGACCTGACCAATGAAAAGAGGCTCCTTGAGACAGACGTGACAGCAGACACCAGAGAAATGTCACGGCTAACTCCAGTAGACACTAGCAAAGGGCTGCATCCCTTTACGTTAGTAATCTTCTAACTCCAGTAGACACTAGCAAAGGGCTGCATCCCTTTACGTTAGTAATCTTCTAACTCCAGTAGACACTAGCAAAGGGCTGCATCCCTTTACGTTAGTAATCTTCTAACTCCAGTAGACACTAGCAAAGTGCTGCATCCCTTTACGTTAGTAATCTTCTAACTCCAGTAGACACTAGCAAAGGGCTGCATCCCTTTACGTTAGTAATCTTCCAACTCCAGTAGACACTAGCAAAGGGCTGCATCCCTTTACGTTAGTAATCTTAAAACTCCAGTAGACACTAGCAAAGGGCTGCATCCCTTTACGTTAGTAATCTTCCAACTCCAGTAGACACTAGCAAAGGGCTGCATCCCTTTACGTTAGTAATCTTCTAACTCCAGTAGACACTAGCAAAGGGCTGCCTCCCTTTACGTTAGTAATCTTCCAACTCCAGTAGACACTAGCAAAGGGCTGCATCTCTTTACGTTAGTAATCTTCCAACTCCAGTAGACACTAGCAAAGGGCTGCATCCCTTTACGTTAGTAATCTTCTAACTCCAGTAGACACTAGCAAAGGGCTGCCTCCCTTTACGTTAGTAATCTTCCAACTCCAGTAGACACTAGCAAAGGGCTGCATCCCTTTACGTTAGTAATCTTCTAACTCCAGTAGACACTAGCAAAGGGCTGCATCCCTTTACGTTAGTAATCTTCTAACTCCAGTAGACACTAGCAAAGGGCTGCATCCCTTTACGTTAGTAATCTTCCAACTCCAGTAGACACTAGCAAAGGGCTGCCTCCCTTTACGTTAGTAATCTTCCAACTCCAGTAGACACTAGCAAAGGGCTGCATCCCTTTACGTTAGTAATCTTCTAACTCCAGTAGACACTAGCAAAGGGCTGCATCCCTTTATGTTAGTAATCTTCTAACTCCAGTAGACACTAGCAAAGGGCTGCATCCCTTTACGTTAGTAATCTTCTAACTCCAGTAGACACTAGCAAAGGGCTGCATCCCTTTACGTTAGTAATCTTCCAACTCCAGTAGACACTAGCAAAGGGCTGCCTCCATTTACGTTGGTAATCTTCCAACTCCAGTAGACACTAGCAAAGGGCTGCATCCCTTTACGTTAGTAATCTTCTAACTCCAGTAGACACTAGCAAAGGGCTGCATCCCTTTACGTTAGTAATCTTCCAACTCCAGTAGACACTAGCAAAGGGCTGCATCCCTTTACGTTAGTAATCTTCTAACTCCAGTAGACACTAGCAAAGGGCTGCATCCCTTTACGTTAGTAATCTTAAAACTCCAGTAGACACTAGCAAAGGGCTGCATCCCTTTACGTTAGTTATCTTCCAACTCCAGTAGACACTAGCAAAGGGCTGCATCCCTTTACGTTAGTAATCTTCCAACTCCAGTAGACACTAGCAAAGGGCTGCATCCCTTTACGTTAGTAATCTTCCAACTCCAGTAGACACTAGCAAAGGGCTGCCTCCCTTTACGTTAGTAATCTTCTAACTCCAGTAGACACTAGCAAAGGGCTGCATCCCTTTACGTTAGTAATCTTCCAACTCCAGTAGACACTAGCAAAGGGCTGCCTCCCTTTACGTTAGTAATCTTCCAACTCCAGTAGACACTAGCAAAGGGCTGCATCCCTTTACGTTAGTAATCTTCTAACTCCAGTAGACACTAGCAAAGGGCTGCCTCCCTTTACGTTAGTAATCTTCCAACTCCAGTAGACACTAGCAAAGTGCTGCCTCCCTTTACGTTAGTAATCTTCTAACTCCAGTAGACACTAGCAAAGGGCTGCATCCCTTTACGTTAGTAATCTTCCAACTCCAGTAGACACTAGCAAAGTGCTGCCTCCCTTTACGTTAGTAATCTTCTAACTCCAGTAGACACTAGCAAAGGGCTGCATCCCTTTACGTTAGTAATCTTCTAACTCCAGTAGACACTAGCAAAGGGCTGCATCCCTTTACGTTAGTAATCTTCTAACTCCAGTAGACACTAGCAAAGGGCTGCATCCCTTTACGTTACTAATCTTCCAACTCCAGTAGACACTAGCAAAGGGCTGCATCCCTTTACGTTAGTAATCTTCCAACTCCAGTAGACACTAGCAAAGGGCTGCATCCCTTTACGTTAGTAATCTTCCAACTCCAGTAGACACTAGCAAAGGGCTGCATCCCTTTACGTTAGTAATCTTCCAACTCCAGTAGACACTAGCAAAGGGCTGCATCCCTTTACGTTAGTAATCTTCCAACTCCAGTAGACACTAGCAAAGGGCTGCATCCCTTTACGTTAGTAATCTTCCAACTCCAGTAGACACTAGCAAATGGCTGCATCCCTTTACGTTAGTAATCTTCCAACTCCAGTAGACACTAGCAAAGGGCTGCATCCCTTTACGTTAGTAATCTTCAGAACTGCTCAGAGAAAGAGATTCAAATACATATTCATCAGCTTAACCACTCCTGATTAACACGAGCCAGTGCTGCTTCACATCTGAAAGTGGACGGTGACATATTCTGAACTCTACTCAGTGGATCACTTTAACAGAGCCAGTCTGAGGTGACAGGACCTAACCCGAGAGAGAGCGAGAGAGAGAGAGAGAGATCATGTCCGACCCCAACACATTGACAACTGCTTTTACACAACAGAGCATTCCAGTCTGTGAGAAGGGAGAATAATAGCTAGCTGCAGTGGGTGTGTGAGGAGAGAGATATTGAACCGTAAAAGAAACAGCCCAGTCTACGGACTGAGGGAAGGGATCTAGTCCCATTTTATAAAACTGAAACACTCTCTTTGTAAAGAGTTATTTGTCTCCTTACACTACCAGCTAAGCTCTTCCCTTTGTGTGAAGGAAGAGGTTAACTGCGACAGCGTGGAGGGTTAGATAGAGCCGCCTGAGAGCGTTGAGGGTTAACTCTAAGTGCTTTTTGGCATTAAAGATAAAAAATGGCTCTGGCTGGCGCGCTGAGCGTTGGAAATGAAACACCCGGAGCATTGGCAGCGTCAGCGGTGGCACGTGGAGGGTTCTGGAGGCTTGGCATGGCGGACTGGGGCTTGGCGCTCTGCCTGGCAGAGATCTCCGAGTAGTAGTCCCTCAGCGCTGGGGGTGGTCCTTCCTTCCACCTGAGCCTCAGAGTATCACACCATATCATATAATACTACACCCAGTTGCTACAACTGTACAGCTAGCTAACCACTAGCTACTCCACTACGAAACTGTAACAGACATCAACTATCACTACACCATAGCGTGACACTTAACATGATACTACCCCACTGCACCACTAAATCCAATTAAAAATACTCAATTTAGAAGAGGGATGTCCATTTCTGCAAGTTAATAACTTGTTAAATCTGACTTAAGAGCACATGTTCTGACTGGCATGGCAATTAAGGCATATTTGTTGGATTTGATTTGAGTTTTCTAACTAAATTCAGACCACTCCATAAAGTGATTAAATGTGTCTATATACAATGAAATGACAGTGTCGAAGGTCATTGTGTAATGCTGACAGACAGTCAGAGACGTAGTGGAATGTGTACGTCAGAGCATGTCGCAGGCCGATAGAGACTCAGGAGAGGATTTCTGAACTGCCATGTTAAAAGTGTCAGATTAAAGGGATTTATCTTTATCCCCAGAGTCAGATGAAATTGTGGATTGTCCAGTCATTGCGCTAACGCTAGTTAGCATTGGCTCTAACTACCTCTAACTTCCTTCATACTGTACAGAGACATAAACATGGTATCCACAAGCTCAACTGACTCTGGGGAAGTAGATAAAATCCTGAATTATCCCTTTAAAAATGGGTACAGTATGTGACAAAATGCTCTCACACATTCCCACCGTCAAATATATAAGTGTTTAAATGCAGTCTCCTCATGTCTACTGTAGATTGTATTAGATCAAATGTTAATAAGACACAGATTGCCTAGCCTTGTTTCTTAGCGTCAGATAGGTAGAATCCAGGATCCTGTTTATGGATTTGAGCACCATGACGTCAGCCAGTCAGACAGTACACTGTGTGCCATTCTCATTGTCTGACCTCTGGAATGTGCTGACAGTGCAGGGTTCACGTTGGTTCAGTGAGTGTTACAGTTAAATCCAGTTCACTCTATGTCCTCCTGGTTCACTGGTATCACTCAAACAGTCCAGAACACTCAGTTCCGATTTCCCAACTTGACACTTATGCAAAGTGCAGTGAAAAGTACAGATTGTTTCAGTGATAGCAGCCTGGGTTGTCTTAGACAGAAGTGGTGCATAATCCAACCTATTTATAAGTTAGTATGTGTGGATTTTGGGATTGCCCATGTGTTCTGTGTGCAAACTGAACATGTCAGTCAAACGAAAAGAGAGGAAAGATATTCCTAAATGAAAAGCCCCTGTGTGTCTGGGGTAGACAGCCAAAGCGTACAAGTGCATAGGAAAGTAGGGAACCACAGCCAACCCAAAACCAGGATCATCTCTGACCAGGCTGAAAAACAATCCCTGCTTACTTTGAAACTCAAGATCCTCTCTACAAAATGAGGATGAGAGAAAAATGCTTTTCCAACCATTTTTGGTTAATCATCAAAATTGCCACAGAAGATAACTTGCAAGGGATATATGAAATTAGATTGAATGTGAGAAACATGACAACAGAATACTGTAGTGATAGTGGTGTCTCAGTGAACTGTGTCAGAATGCTACATATTAATAGTCTATTAATTCAACCAACTGAGCACTTCATTCTTTCTGCACAGTATGGGTGATGGTGGGTCTCTTACAGCAGCCTGAAGGTGTAGAGACAACGCTACTGTATCAAACTCAGAGGTCTGGTGAACCAATCAATTATATCAGTCTTTCATGTTTGATAGAATGAACAGAGACAGAAAGCCTGTAATGCAGTGCTCTATACCAAGACATATTCTAAAGCCAAAAATATCCCTCTAATTAGTTGCATAATATTCCATCATTTTTTAACCAGGCTTTGTATCCGACCACCCATCCTGAATACCAGATGTGTGTGGCAAAGAGTAGAAGAAATAACAAAAGCAAGAGAAGTGTCTAAAATCCCTGCTGCATGTTACATAGTTAAGAGGAGCAGCCCAATTGGAGAGTCCGTTAATAAAACATGACTGCATGAGTCTCCAACCTCAAAGAGGCTAACACAGTAAGATGCTGCGTTCCCTGTGCAGTGCAGAGCAGTGGCTGGGGTTAGGAGCAGGGTAGCGGGAACAGCCGTCAAACCATTATCAACGCTGCAGCGCAATGGTTTAGCCCGTAGAGGATTTTTCTACAACACTCGCTCAAATAGCCATCATGCTATAATCCCATTTCTTCAATACATTTTTTAAGGATTGATTTACTTGCTGTATTGGATTGTATATTCATGCTCTTTCTTCTTCTCTGTCTGTTTTCCCCACATCACAGGTGACTGGGATGTGTGAGGAGGAGAGGTGTGTGAGGAGGAGAGGTGTGTGAGGAGGAGAGGAGTGTGAGGAGGAGAGGAGTGTGAGGAGGAGAGGTGTGTGAGGAGGAGAGGAGTGTGAGGAGGAGAGGAGTGTGAGGAGGAGAGGAGTGTGAGGAGGAGAGGTGTGTGAGGAGGAGAGGAGTGTGAGGAGGAGAGGAGTGTGAGGAGGAGAGGTGTGTGAGGAGGAGAGGAGTGTGAGGAGGAGAGGAGTGTGAGGAGGAGAGGAGTGTGAGGAGGAGAGGAGTGTGAGGAGGAGAGGTGTGTAGAGGAGGAGAGGAGTGTGAGGAGGAGAGGAGTGTGAGGAGGAGAGGTGTGTAGAGGAGGAGAGGTGTGTGAGGAGGAGAGGTGTGTGAGGAGGAGAGGAGTGTGAGGAGGAGAGGAGTGTGAGGAGGAGAGGTGTGTGAGGAGGAGAGGTGTGTGAGGAGGAGAGGAGTGTGAGGAGGAGAGGTGTGTAGAGGAGGAGAGGAGTGTGAGGAGGAGAGGAGTGTGAGGAGGAGAGGTGTGTAGAGGAGGAGAGGAGTGTGAGGAGGAGAGGAGAGTGAGGAGGAGAGGTGTGTAGAAGGAGGAGAGGAGTGTGAGGAGGAGAGGAGTGTGAGGAGGAGAGGTGTGTGAGGAGGAGAGATGTGTGAGGAGGAGAGGAGTGTGAGGAGGAGAGGTGTGTGAGGAGGAGAGGTGTGTGAGGAGGAGAGGAGTGTGAGGAGGAGAGGTGTGTGAGGAGGAGAGGAGTGTGAGGAGGAGAGGAGTGTGAGGAGGAGGGGTGTGTGAGGAGGAGAGGAGTGTGAGGAGGAGAGGTGTGTGAGGAGGAGAGGAGTGTGAGGAGGAGAGGTGTGTGAGGAGGAGAGGAGTGTGAGGAGGAGAGGAGTGTGAGGAGGAGAGGTGTGTGAGGAGGAGAGGTGTGTGAGGAGGAGAGGTGTGTGAGGAGGAGAGGAGTGTGAGGAGGAGAGGTGTGTGAGGAGGAGAGGTGTGTGAGGAGGAGAGGTGTGTGAGGAGGAGAGGAGTGTGAGGAGGAGAGGTGTGTGAGGAGGAGAGGAGTGTGAGGAGGAGAGGAGTGTGAGGAGGAGAGGTGTGTGAGGAGGAGAGATGTGTGAGGAGGAGAGGTGTGTGAGGAGGAGAGGTGTGTGAGGAGGAGAGGAGTGTGAGGAGGAGAGGTGTGTGAGGAGGAGAGGAGTGTGAGGAGGAGAGGTGTGTGAGGAGGAGAGGAGTGTGAGGAGGAGAGGAGTGTGAGGAGGAGAGCTGTGTGAGGAGGAGAGGAGTGTGAGGAGGAGAGGTGTGTGAGGAGGAGAGTTGTGTGAGGAGGAGAGGAGTGTGAGGAGGAGAGGTGTGTGAGGAGGAGAGGAGTGTGAGGAGGAGAGGTGTGTGAGGAGGAGAGGTGTGTGAGGAGGAGAGGAGTGTGAGGAGGAGAGGTGTGTGAGGAGGAGAGGAGTGTGAGGAGGAGAGGTGTGTGAGGAGGAGAGGTGTGTGAGGAGGAGAGGTGTGTGAGGAGGAGAGGAGTGTGAGGAGGAGAGGTGTGTGAGGAGGAGAGGAGTGTGAGGAGGAGAGGAGTGTGAGGAGGAGAGGTGTGTGAGGAGGAGAGGAGTGTGAGGAGGAGAGGTGTGTGAGGAGGAGAGGAGTGTGAGGAGGAGCGGTGTGTGTGGAGGAGAGGTGTGTGAGGAGGAGAGGTGTGTGAGGAGGAGAGGTGTGTGAGGAGGAGAGGAGTGTGAGGAGGAGAGGAGTGTGAGGAGGAGAGGAGTATGAGGAGGAGAGGTGTGTGAGGAGGAGAGATGTGTGAGGAGGAGAGGTGTGTGAGGAGGAGAGGTGTGTGAGGAGGAGAGGTGTGTGAGGAGGAGAGGAGTGTGAGGAGGAGAGGAGTGTGAGGAGGAGAGGTGTGTGAGGAGGAGAGGAGTGTGAGGAGGAGAGGTGTGTGAGGAGGAGAGGTGTGTGAGGAGGAGAGGAGTGTGAGGAGGAGAGGAGTGTGAGGAGGAGAGGTGTGTGAGGAGGAGAGGTGTGTGAGGAGGAGAGGTGTGTGAGGAGGAGAGGTGTGTGAGGAGGAGAGGTGTGTGAGGAGGAGAGGAGTGTGAGGAGGAGAGGAGTGTGAGGAGGAGAGGAGTGTGAGGAGGAGAGGTGTGTGAGGAGGAGAGGTGTGTGAGGAGGAGAGGTGTGTGAGGAGGAGAGGAGTGTGAGGAGGAGAGGTGTGTGAGGAGGAGAGGTGTGTGAGGAGGAGAGGTGTGTGAGGAGGAGAGGTGTGTGAGGAGGAGAGGAGTGTGAGGAGGAGAGGAGTGTGAGGAGGAGAGGAGTGTGAGGAGGAGAGGTGTGTGAGGAGGAGAGATGTGTGAGGAGGAGAGGTGTGTGAGGAGGAGAGGAGTGTGAGGAGGAGAGGTGTGTGAGGAGGAGAGGAGTGTGAGGAGGAGAGGAGTGTGAGGATGGAAGATGCTGGGGGAGAGAGGAGCGCTGCTCTGGGCTCAGTGAGAGGTGAGAGTCTTGTTCGCAGCAGAAGAGGAAGATGATAATAGAATTCACCACAGCTGCAGGAACGACTATTTCGGGAAACCTAACACCATGACTCTCCACTCCTCTCCTGCTGGCACCCTATCAACACCAGCATGGGTGATAACAAACTGGGCATCCTCATTGTAATGAGCAGCCTTCTATATCTGCTGGGCTGGGAACAGCAGCCTATATTGTGGGGTGTAGTGGTTGCTGATCTAAGGACATGAGAGTGACAACTAAAGGATGAGAACTTTCTGCTGGTGCCCTCGGTAAACATTCAACGCTGTCGGTGAGTTTGAGCATCTGTCCAAAACCATCGACCGTTAAATGTACCCTGTGGGTCACCGTTAAAGAGACACCCGGCAAGAAGAGAGATGAATACTTTCTCTAAATCTTCCCTGCTCCCCTGGTGAACAGAATCTTCAGTTACTTCCCATACTGGACTAGTTAAGAGGCCCAACTCTTAAGGCTGCAATAAACATTCATTGCTGTCGGTGGGTTTACATGAGAACGACTCACTGATCAATGAATGCAGACTGCGGTACAAACACCTCAAGGCCTTTATTACATTTTACATTTTAGTCATTTAGCAGACGCTCTTATCCAGAGCGACTTACAGTAGTGAATGCATACATTTCATACAATTTCATTCATTTTTTTCTGTGCTGGCCCCCCGTGGGAATCAAACCCACAACCCTGGTGTTGCAAACACCATGCTCTACCAACTGAGCTACAGGGAAGGCTTTATTTCAGCAGAGAGTGATGGAATAGAACGGATGACCGTGCCTTCAGAAAGTACTACCCCTTGATTTTTCCACATTTTGTTGTGTTACAGCCCGAATTCAAAATGTATTAAAAAATATATATATTCTCATCCATTTACACACAATACCCCATAATGACAAAGTGAAAACATGTTTTTAGAAATGTTTGCACATTTATTGAAAATGAAATTCAGAAATATCTTTGGCAGCAATTACAGCTGTGAGTCTGTAGGTAAGTCTCTAAGAGCTTTCCACACCTTGATTGTGCAAAATCTGCCCATTGTTCCCTTCAGAATTCTTCCAGCTCTGTCAAATTGGTTGTTGATCATTGCTAGACAACCATTTTCAGGTCTTGCCATAGATTTTCAAGTAGATTTAAGTCAAAACTGTAACTCAGACACTAAGGAGCATTCACTGTCTTCTTGGTAAGCAACTCCAGAGTAGATTTGGCCTTGTGTTTTAGGTTATTGTCCTGCTGAAAGGTGAATTCATCTCCCAGTGGTTGGTGGAAAGCAGACTGAACCAGGTTTTCTTCTAGGATTTTATCTGTGCTTAGCTACTGTTTCTTTTTAATGAATGATTACAAGCCACCACTAAGCTTGAAAATATGGAGAGTAATACTCAGTAATGTGTGGTATTGGATTTGCCACAAACATAAGATGTTGTATTCAGGACAAAAAGTTAATTGCTTTGCCACATTTTTTGCAGTATTACTTTAGTGCCTTGTTGCAAACAGGATGCATGATTTGGAATAGTTTTTATTCTGTACAGGCTTCCTTCTTTTCACTCTGTCATTTAGGTTAGTATTGTGGAGTAAGTACAATGTTGTTGATCCATCTTCAGTTTTCTACTATCACAGCCATTAAACTCTGTAACTGTTTTAAAGTCACCATTTATAGAATATCTATATTCAAAGTAATGACCCGGGACGTCGGTTATAAGATGAACGCTTATTTTTAGTAATAATACTTGTTCACGTTGCATTTTACCACTTTAGATTCTACAAAATAATAAAATAAAGTTTGCTAGCAAAAGCCAGAATAATCACTGCTCACATAACTGGAGCGTTCTCGTTTGTTTGTTCTTACTTCCTGTCGCAAGGCATTCTGGTACTTGCAGTCAATAGCGTAATCCAATACTAACCAATACAACAGAAATATGTGCATTGTTCTCTCAATCTCCATCACATGAATTCTAATACAATTACTATTGTACACATGTAAATAACTTTAAAAGAAAATGTCCTTAGATACATCAGTGAAATTACTTTAAACATTAACTCTGTAACCCATTAAAGTTACAACACAACACGACTGAGGTACCTTAAAGATAATTGTGTGTGGGGCACAGAGATGAGGTAGTCATTCAAAAATAATGTTAACCACTATTATTGCACACAGAGTGAGATCATGCAACTTATTTTATGACTTGTTAAGCACATTTTTCTAGTTCTTGTTTGGTGGGGGAGCTCATTAAAATAATAGCCAGTGTGTAGAATTATACAAAGGAGGATGCTGTATATTTCTACTGTTTAGTACCTATTTAGGGTACATCACCATGAAGAGAATGACATTCATATCCATAATTATGCATTTTTGTGTAGTACAGATCAGGGACCCATGATGAAATTCCATTACCGCAATGCTGTTACCGGATGTAAATCCACTTCACTTACTGTAGTTCAATAACAAAAAAAAGTTTTTTCAAACTCAAGGTGTCATGTCATAGCTGACTCCCCATTCTTTCTGCAGACATCTTTAAAACTGAGTTTAACATAAAAAACTGAGGGAGATTTTACTGAAATTCTGTTACCAAACGTTGTATCTGTACAATTCTTCCAGATAGGGCTGACCCCATTTAGTCGACTGGTCGATTGTTTGGTCGATAGGCTGTTGGTCAACCGAGATTTCTTTAGTCGAGCAGTAGGAAAAAAAGATATAGTAATCATGCTGTATAAGACACGTCTGAGTGGACTGATCCATTGTGGAGGCCGTGGGGATGGCACAGTCCATCACTCTAAGACATGTGCTAGTGAAATTGTATATGGTTATATTACGTAAGAACAATGGTGCAACACTAATAAAAAATATATTATTTCATAGTAAATGCGCTTTTTCCTGCGTTGGATAGCGGTCGCTGTCCTCGGTTCTGAAACATCAGTGCGCTGTGGAATTGGCGCCTTTTCCTAGACCATGTTGCTATGTGCATAATAGCAAAATTACCCAGCATATTTGTGTTGAGAACAATGCAGTGTCGGCAGCAGAGGATTTAGGAGATGAGAAAACAGCCCTTGCCTTAATTGTATTAGAAAAGTGAGGAGAGAGGAAAATCCAACTTAATTAGGTCTATAATCAACATCCTAACTGTTAAATGTGCCTGGCTATATAGCCTACTTTAATAGCCTACTGATTCCATGAGCACCAAGCCTCACGCAACCACAATATGCCGGATAAACAATTTCACAAATTCGGCTGTTTATAATCTTTGCTATGATGTAATAAAGGCTTAAAAAATTGTCATTGGAACAGCCTCTCTGGTATTACTTAGAATGTATTTCATGTTGAGTTCAGGTGGGCCCTGGCGCTTCAGCAAACAAAGGAAAGGAGGGGTGCTCAACAACAATGACAAAAGGTAAAAAGAAGTTGGAGCACTCAACAACAAAAAAAGGCAGAGATTGATTTCTTATTGCTCACTTTAATCCATTGTACAGGATGCGGACAGGTGACTGACGCTTGACATTTTCCTCAGAGTGACCTGACCATTGCACTTAGCACTTAGCTAAGGAGGGCACCATTTTTTGGGGGACCAATTGTTTGTTAAAATCCATTTGTGGGGGCCTCCCGAGTGATGCAGCTGTCTAAGACACTACAGACCCCGGGTTCACAGCTGGCCGTGACTGGGAGACCCATGAGGCGGCGCACAATTGGCCCAGCGTTGTCCAGGTTAGGAGATGGTTTGACAGGCCGAGATTTCCATGTCCCATCGCGTTCTAGCGACTCCTGTGGCGGGCCGGGCGCAGTGCACGCTGACACTGTTGCCAGGTGTACGGCGTTTCCTCTGACATATTGGTGAGGCTGGCTTCCGGGTTAAGCGGGCATTATGTCAAGAAGCAGTGCACCTTGGTTGGGTCGTATTAATGGAGGACGCACAGCGATCGACCTTCGCCTCTGCTGAGTCCATACGGGAGTTGCAGCGATGGGACAAGACTATAACTACCAATTGGATAGAGAAAAGAAAAAAGCGGAGAAAAAAAGCGCTAATAAAAATAAATGTATTAAAATTGTCTCCGCGGGCCGGATTGAAGTGCCCGGCGGGGCGGATACAGCCCGTGGGCCGTACTTTGCCCCCCTTTGGCCTAGTGTCTCATTGTGAGACAACAATATAATCCAAGATGAATCAATCAATCCAAGATGGCGTTCCAGTAAGACATGTGTATCTGTCTTTGTCTTATCCTGTGTCTTATCCCGTGTACATAGCCAGTCTTTTTCGTATATATCTTAATCTCACTTTCTATCTACGAACTAAATGTACTTTCCAGCAACCCGCCTCACCCAATGTGGTACGGATCTGCTATTTTTATTCCTTATAACTGGAACTTCCATCAGGAGCTAGCCAGCTAACTAGCTACTAGTCTTTGTTAGCCATGGCTAGCGGTCTTCGCCTTTTTCCCCGTCATCAGCCAGCCTTAGCTTGGACAACACCTGCCAGTCTGCACAGCGCAATATCAACCCAGAGCATATCGGACTGCTTCTCTCTACCATATCACCGCATTCCTGCCGCTCTGGATCATTACACCGGATCATTGCAGCTAGCTAGCTGCAAACGAGTGGCTACTGTTAGCTAACGCCCCTGACCCGAAGCAAGCCTCGAGCTAGGCCCATATACTAGCACATTCTAGGGCACATTAGCACATTCTACATTCTTTGCCAATTGGCCTGGACCCTTTATTGTCGACATGGAGCCCCGCCTATCCATCATGACTGGACTGCCGACGTGATCGCCCGATGTGGTCTGAACAGGCTATTCTGTTACGATGTCGCCGAAAAACCATCTACTAGCCCCGGCCCGCTAGCTTTTCTGAACGCTGTGTCCCCTGCTCGCCTAGAGTAGTAGTGACAACGGCACCCTGATTCACCTATTGCTGTTCTTTTGACCCTATGATCCCTCAGCTACAGAGCTGATGCCCCCTGGACTGTTTCAATAACACGGTACCTCATTTTGTTTACCTGTCAGCCCCAGCCTCGAACTCAGGTCCTGTATGCACCAAACTGACCCGCTCTGCCCATTCTTCGCCATTTACCCGTTGTTGTCTTAGCTCTCCTGATCAACACCTGTGATTACTTTATGCCTCTCTCTAATGTCAATATGCCTTGTCTACTGCTGTCTTGGCTAGTTCTTACTGTTTTATTTCACTATAAAGCCCTCAGTCTCACTCAAAATGCCTTAGATAGCTCCTTTGTCCCACCCCACACACATGCGAAGAACTCACCTAGGGGTACACTCTTAAAGGGAGTGCTCCTAATCTCAGCTTGTTACCTGTATAAAAGACACCTGTCCACAGAAGCAATCAATCAATCAGATTCCAAACTCTCCACCATGGCCAAGACCAAAGAGAACCTCCTTCCCTCAGCCAGGGCATTGAAAATGGGTCGTGGATGGGTATTCCAGCATGAGAATGACCCAAAACACACGGCCAAGGCAACAAAGGAGTGGCTCAAGAAGAAGCACATTAAGGTCCTGGAGTGGCCTAGCCAGTCTCCAGATCTTAATCCCATAGAACATCTGTGGAGGGAGCTGAAGGTTCGAGTTGCCAAACGTCAGCCTCGAAACCTTAATGACTTGGAGAAGATCTGCAAAGAGGAGTGGGACAAAATCCCTCCTGAGATGTGTGCAAACCTGGTGGCCAACTACAAGAAACGTCTGACCTCTGTGATTGCCAACAAGGGTTTTGCCACCAAGTACTAAGTCATGTTTTGCAGAGGGGTCAAATACTTATTTCCCTCATTAAAATGCAAATCAATTTCTAACATTTTTGACATGCGTTTTTTTGGATTTTTTTGTTGTTATTCTGTCTCTCACTGTTGAAATTAACCTACCATTAAAATTATAGACTGATCATTTCTTTGTCAGTGGGCAAACGTACAAAATCAGCAGGGGATCAAATACTTTTTTCCCTCACTGTATATCTCCCTCACTAACTTTAAGCATCAGCTGTCAGAGTAGCTTACCGATCATTGCACCTGTACATAGCCCATCTGTAAATAGCCCACCCAACTACCTCATTCCCATATTGTTATTTATTTTTTTGCTCCTTTGCACCCCAGTATCTCTACTTGCACATTCATCTTCTGCACATCTATCACTCCAGTGTTAATTTGCTAAATTGTAATTATTTCGCCACTATGGCCTATTTATTGCCTTACCTCCCTAATCTTACTACATTTGCACACACTGTATATAGACTTTTCTATTGTGTTATTGACTGTACGTTTGTTTATTCCATGTGTAACTCTGTGTTGTTTGTGTCCACTGCTTTGCTTTATCTTGGCCAGGTCACAGTTGTAAATGAGAACTTGTTCTCAACTGGCCTACCTGATTAAATAAAGGTTAAATAAAAACATTTAAAAAATAAGAAAATTATAATGATAATAAGTTGTATGGTAAATTACAAATTATAGCGCAAAATAATAAGAGAATAGTGTGTCTCGTTAATCAATAGGCCATGTCAAAATATACATAGGTGATATTTGGGTGTCTGTGAATCGTTTAGCCCCTTTGGATCCACAGTGTCTAAGGAGTACTGCCATAATGCCTCTCTTTGGTTTAGTTTACATTCAATCAGCTCCTCTTGGTGAAATGTGGACGTGTTCTATGGCTACAAAGCACAGGGAATGCGAAGTGTCAATGTTTATTTTCACCAATATAAATAGCCCTGCATATGCATATGAGTATTTGTGGTGCTACAATTAATGAAGCTTTGGATTTTGTATTCTTTGCCTGTTCTCAGGTGGTAAAACACTTTAGTATTGGGTCGCGGTGTCACAATGTACACAGTGGCCACACTTGAAATTGCCATTGGGTGGGCCTGGGAGCCAAGTGTCACGCTTCTTGGGTCGCTGCATGCCGTGTTTAACGGAATCGGCTAGATTGCGCTCACCGGCACAACCCATGTGCGACCGGCAAAAACAAGAATGTGGGGGCGTTTTGTCCTGGTTTCTATTAGTGCCAGTGAGTAGGCTTTAACGTTCAGTCTCTCTAGCACAAGTATAGACCTGTTCAATGACACCCTTATCATACCCGCTTTGCAGGAACCTGGTGAGCATATCATTAACTTTGCACTTGAAGTCTACATCTGTACCCACTGGTATGTTCCGCTTAAGGTGTACTGGGTGGTTATTGTCCTACTCCAACTTGTTTTCTTTATTTTTGTGGATTGTAAGATCCAAGAAGTCTACTTTCTCCTGACTTCTCTCTGCTGTGAATTTGAGATTGGGGTCAGATAAATTAATATAAGAAATGAACTCTGATAGGAGAGCGTCAGTACCCTTCCATACCAATAGTTGTTGTCAATGTATCTTTTCCAAAGTGCGACATTCTGAAAATATGTTTTTTTTCTGGAAATCATAAATGAAGGTCTCCTCCCAGTGTCCCATAAATATGTTTACATAGATTGGAGCGAATCCAGCTCCCATCACTGTATGGTGAATCTGTTGGTAGAAACTGCCCGCATATTGGAAATAATTTGATGGCCTATTTGATGTGAGGGCTTTTTCAGTGAGAGACAAAATAAAGTTAGACGGAGGTAAGATACCTTCCAGTCTAGTGTTGAGATAGTGAGAGAGCGCTCGTAGACCTGCGTCATGTGGGATATTAGTGTAGAGAGACTGAACGTCAAGTGTAACCAAGATGCTTTCGGTGTTGCATCTATAGTTATTGATGATCTTAAGCACATCCCTGGTATCTGCTAAAAAGGCTGTCAATACTGGCACAAATCAACATACTGAGATAGGGGTTCAATAGGGCTACTGTTACCTTACACTATGGGACATAAAGGAGGTTTATCCACACTTTTATGTATTTTCGGTAGGCCATAATAAACTGGACAGGCTGGGTGTCGCATAATGAGAAAGTCCTTCTCCGTTTCCGTTGTCAGTGTAGCATAATGAGAAAGTCCTTCTCCGTTTCCGTTGTCAGTGTGGCATAATGAGAAAGTCCTTCTCCGTTTCCGTTGTCAGTGTGGCATAATGAGAAAGTCCTTCTCCGTTTCCGTTGTCAGTGTGGCATAATGAGAAAGTCCTTCTCCGTTTCCGTTGTCAGTGTGGCATAATGAGAAAGTCCTTCTCCGTTTCCGTTGTCAGTGTGGCATAATGAGAAAGTCCTTCTCCGTTTCCGTTGTCAGTGTGGCATAATGAGAAAGTCCTTCTCCGTTTCCGTTGTCAGTGTGGCATAATGAGAAAGTCCTTCTCCGTTTCCGTTGTCAGTGTAGCATAATGAGAAAGTCCTTCTCCGTTTCCGTTGTCAGTGTGGCATAATGAGAAAGTCCTTCTCCGTTTCCGTTGTCAGTGTGGCATAATGAGAAAGTCCTTCTCCGTTTCCGTTGTCAGTGTGGCATAATGAGAAAGTCCTTCTCCGTTTCCATCTGAAAGAGCGTTATCAATGAAGCAATCTATATCCTTTTTTATTCAACCTGTGGGGTTGGAACGGAGACATAGAACTTAGGGTCAGAAAGTTGAGCATAGACCTCACTCCCTTATCAGCATTTGTCTTTCAGTTCCTTCAAAGCATTTTGTTCATCATTACTGAGACTAACTGCTTGTTTAGGAGTGTTGCGGGCCAATTTAGCAAAATCCTGTTCTATCAGCCTACTGTAGGTGAGAACAGAGATACTCAAATTAGCATAAGGCACATCAGAAATACCAGATGCATTATAGTTACTAAACACTGCATTGCTATTACACAATGGTTGCCTATTAGCACGGAATAAATTATTTAAATGTAATTGGCGAACAAATTTGAAAGTGTCAACTTTTCATGCAAAAGGTGCCATCCTATTAGAAGGTGAGAAAGCGAGTCCTTTATTCTGGTCTGACACTTGGGCATCCTGAGAGGCCCTGGTGATATGTTGATCACCCAAAGTTCTTGTTGCGGTTCCGACTGGACCTCCTCAGGTGGGCTGGGGGTGAATTTCCTCCCCCTCCAGCCCTGCCGCATCTTCCCGCGGGTTGCCGCTGGTTGCCTCGCACCCGATCATGGCCGGTTGTGATACAACCTGGATAGACGGTGCCATCTTGGTAGTCCCTTGTGTCTCATTCATATTTCTGTAGCTTGTGTCGCTTCTGGTCATTTTGGAACGCAGTGAAAGATGTGGATATCTCATTGGAGAATATGTTGTTTACACTGTTCCAAATTGTCTGAAAAATTATATTTGAATATAACCCTCCTTTTTCTTGATCTCCTTCTTGTTGTTATTATTACTATTATTATTATGATCATCATTTAAATAAGTCATTATCATTAGTATGCTCAGTAGCCTATAGCAGCCTTGTATAACCACCATCGATCTGTAGGCCTAAGAGGGCATCCTGTTTAGTCTTAATACAGTAACTTACTTAGGCCTATATTTAAATAATTACTGTTTACAGGCTAATGTATCAATCAATCATTAATTTGTTCATGTTACCACACAGCATGAGTCATTCATGATTTGAAATGCAATCAAGCATTTTAGTTTTAAAATAAAATAACAAAGCGAACCTTGAATAATGAGCATAAACAATAAATAAACCGTTCCATGTTGGCAATTGCATTCACAAATGCATGCGACTGTTTTTTCAACAGACTTTCTGGTACACTTATCATTTCTTTAGTGTTTTTTACATTGTTCCAAACGATAAGAAAAATTATTTTGTAATCTAACAGCACCTGTTTGGCATGCAGGCTTGCTCCTTACTTTCTTTTTCTTGATCTCCACTATTTTTCACAACTAGTCAAATTTATTCCACATATCTGACTTACCCTTAACCTCCTGACCAATCAAACATTCCCCTGTTTTGAGTTTATTTGTCAAGTCATCTGCATCATTTTGCTGTCACGTGGTACGGTGTTCGGAGTTTGTTAACAAATTTACTAATGTGATTATGATATGCTATAGGTCAGGCCCTATTGGTCACGTGCCCTGCAATGCATACGTGTCAAGTAAAGAGAGCAAGAGCTGAGGGAATAGAGAATGTTTTTCCTAAACAAATGAGGGCTTTCGGTAAGATAACGCATCAGTCAGAAATGGCTGTAATTGTGTTGCAGATTCAGCGACACAGACAGCAAAATAAACACTGTTGATGTTCTGTGGTGGTCGCTGCAGCAGGGAGGAAAGAGAGATAACGGGTGCTTGTCACACAGTCACACAGCGCAGCAAGTTTACGCCGGCCCGGCACAACCAAATCAATTGCGGTCAAACTCCCTCCAGTCATCTTTGTGTCTTAATTATTTAATCAAACAGTGCACTTAAAGCATCAGACAAGCTCAGTGCATATAGTTGATTTGATTAAAATACATAGACTGTGTCTATATATGGAAAGATACGTTTTCAAATTTAAACCAATCGATTGGTCGAAAGAACAGATGACTCTTGGTCGACCAATATTTTTTTTTGTCGGGGTCAGCCCTACTTCCAGTAAATGCGTTTTTGTAAGGTTTTCAAGGTAAATTGTTAAAAGTTGTCCTTGTGCATAGAGCTGTATGGTTTGTTAAACTTTTAAATTAATGGTTTTTGTTTGGCATACTTTTTAAGTGACAGATCTCAGCACAAATTTGTTTCCATAGAATTGGCCAGTACTTCATAATTCATTTCATAATGATTAGAGCTTCTGTACAGAGAAGCTGAGGACCGTGAGGTGAGACCCTATTTCACAGGATTGATTGTTAGTGGACACTTTTGTTCCTTTTTTAATGTAACCTTTATTTAAACCAGGAAGTTCCTTTTCTAATCTAACCTTTATTTAAACCAGGAAGTTCCTTTGAGATAAAGAATCTCTTTTTCAGAGACCAGTGGCCAAGAAAAGAGCTCCAGTATTAGAAGGCCGGCTGCAGCACTCACCAAACCGTTGGGAGTGTTCATGCCTTCATTATGCCAAAACAAAAGAGCCTGAAATGAGTTTAAACTCAGCAAATTCACAGTGGCAAGAACAATCACAGGGCTGTAACAGAGCAACACTTTTTCACACATTTTTTCAGTTTCGGTTCAAGTCAACCTTCTCAAATAAAAAGTGAAAAAATCAGCATGCTTGATTCTTGGAAAGTTAATTTCCCCTTTTCTTTCTGTAATTGGAGGAGACATATGGAAATAATATGGCAGTAATTGCCCTGTAAGGTTATGTTAACATGCTGGGAAATCTCAAACACATTGATGTTTTCCAGCCAGGCCAGACCCAATGCATATTTGATCATTTATTTACAGTGGGAAAATGTCTGGGGAACAATGGAAACCAGCCTGGGTTTCTCCTCTCTCAACTGGCTTTTAAAACACACTGGCTTTTAAAACACACCACTATGGCAACTCTATAGTACATTATTTCACTCTGGCCACCTTTCATGTACCCTAACAACAGTGTGGCAAATTATTTATTGAACATAAAATGCCTCTCACTGTTTAAAAATATGGGATACACATTACACACACCAAAATGGCGCCGGAGAAGAAGGCAGACGTTTTACGTGTCCCCAACCAATTGTGTTTTTTGTTTGTTTATTTGCGTTGTTTGTAACTTATTTTTGTAACTTATTTTGTACATAATGTTGCCGCTACCGTCTCTTATGACCAAAAATAACTTTTGGACATCAGGACTGTGATTACTCACTATGGACTGGCAGAATCCTTTTTTTCCTTAACGAGTGTGACGAGCCCGATGCGAACGATACACTGCTTTCTTGGGAACAGGCCCAGATCCCCATGATTTGCGTGAAGAGGTGGCGGAGGAAAAGGGGCCAGAGGGCGAGCTGCATCTGAGAATAAAATTGATGACCTACGTGCAAGATTAAACTACCAACGGGACATTCAAAACTGTAATATCTTACGCTTCACGGAGTCGTGGCTGAACGACGACACAATCAACATACAGCTGGCTGGTTATACGCAGTACCGGCAGGATAGAACAGTGACGTCTGGTAAGACAAGGGGCGGCGGACTATGTATTTTTGTAAATAACAGCTGGTGCATGATATCTAAGCTATTGCACGCCTGAGGTAGAGTATCTCATGATAAGCTGTAGACCTCATTATCTACCTAGAGAGTTTTCACCTGTATTTTTCGTAGCTGTTTACATACCACCACAGTCAGAGGCTGGCACTAAGACAGCATTGAATGAGATGTATTCCGCCATAAGCAAACAAGAAAACGCTCACGCAGGGAAAGTTAAATCTGTTTTACCAAATTTCTATTAGCATCTTAATTGTACAACCAGAGGGGGGAAAACTCTGGACCACCTTTACCCCACACACAGACACACATACAAAGCTCTCCCTCGCCCTCCATTTGGCAAATCTGACCATAATTCTATCCTCCTGATTCCTGCTTACAAGCAAAAATTAAAGCAAAAATTAAAGCAGGAAGCACCAGTGAATAGATCAATAAAAAAAGTGGTCAGATGAAGCAGATGCTAAGCTACGGGACTGTTTTGCTAGCACAGACTGGAATATGTTCAGGGATTCCTCCGATGGCATTGAGGAGTACACCACATCAGTCATTATCTTCATCAATAAGTGCATCGATGACGTTGTCCCCACAGTGACCGTACGTACATACCCCAACCAGAAACCATGTATTACAGGCAACATCTGCACTGAGCTAAAGGCTAGAGCTGCCGCTATCAAGGGGCGGGACTCTAGCCCAGAAGCTTATAAGAAATCCCGCAATGCCCTCTGACGAACCATTAAACAGGCAAAGCGTCAATACAGGACTAAAATCGAATCGTACTACACCGGCTTTGATGCTCATCGGATATGGCAGTGCTTGCAAACCATTACAAACTACAAATGGAAGCACAGCAGAGAGCTGCCCAGTGACACAAGCCTACCAGACGAGCTAAACTACTTCTATGCTCGCTTCGAGGCAAATAACATTGAAACATGCATGAGAGCACCAGCTGTTCCGGAAGACTGTGAGATCACGCTCTCTGCAGCCGATGTGAGTAAGACCTTTAAACAGGTCAACATTCACCGGGCCGCAGGGCCAGATGGATTACCAGGACGTGTACTGCGTGCATGTGCTGACCACCTGGCAAGTGTCTTCACTGACATTTTCAACCTCTCCCTGTCCGAGTCTGTAATATCAACATATTTTAAGCAGACCACCATAGTGCTTGTGCCCAAGAACACTAAGGTAATCTGCCTAAATGACTACCAACCCGTAGCACTCGCATCTGTAGCCATGAAGTGCTTTGAAAGGCTGGTCGTGGCTCACATCAACACCATTATCCCAGAAACCCTAGACCAACTCCAATTTGCATACCGCCCCAATAGATCCACAGATGATGCAATCTCTATTGCACTCCACACTGCCCTTTTCCAACTGGACAAAAGGACCACCTATGTGAGAATGCTATTCATTGACTACAGCTCAGCGTTCAACACCATAGTGCCCTCAAAGCTCATCACTAAGCTAAGGACCCTGGGACTAAACACCTCCCTCTGCAACTGGATCCTAGACTTCCTGATGGGCCGCCCCCAGGTGGTAAGGGTAGGTAACAACACATCGGCCACGCTGATCCTCAACACAGGGGCCCCTCGGGGGTACATGCTCAGTCCCCTCCTGTACTCCCTGTTCACTCATGACTGCACGGCCAGGCACGACTCCAACACTATCATTAAGTTTGCCGATGACACAACAGTGGTAGGCCTGATCACCGACAACGACGAGACAGCCTATAGGGAGGAGGTCAGAGACCTGACCGTGGGGTGCCAGGATAACAACCTCTCCCTCAACGTGATCAAGACAAAGGAGATGATTGTGGACTACAGGAAAAAGAGGGCACGCGCCCCCATTCTCATCGACGGGGCTGCAGTGGAGCAGATTGAGAGCTTCAAGTTCCTTGGTGTCCACATCACCAACAAACCTACATGGTTCAAGCACACCAAGGCAGTCGTGAAGAGGGTACGACAAAACCTATTCCCCCTCAGGAGACCGAAAAGATTTGGCGTGGGTCCACAGATCCTCAAAAGGTTCTACAGCTGCACCATCGACAGCATTCTGACTGTTTGCAACACTGCCTGGTATGTCAACTGCTCGGCTTCCGACCGCAAGGCACTACAGAGGGTAGCGCGAATGGACCAGTACATCACTGGGGCCAAGCTTCCTGCCATCCAGGACCTCTATACTCGGCGGTGTCAGAGGAAGTCCCTAAAAAGACTCCAGCCACCCTAGTCATAGACTGTTCTCTGTGCTACCGCACGGCAAGCGGTACCGGAGCACCAAGTCTAAGTCCAAGAGGTTTCTAAACAGCTTCTACCCCCAAGCCATAAGACTCCTTAACAGCTCATAAAATGGCTATCCAGACTATTTGCATTTCCCCCCCCCCTTTACACCGCTGCTACTCTCTGTTTTTATCATCTATGCACAGTCACTTCAATAACTCTACCTACATGTACATATTACCTCAACTAACCGGTGCCCCCACACATTGACTCTGTACCGGTACCCCCCTGTATATAGTCTCTATATTTTACTGCTGCTCTTTAATTACTTGTTGCTTTTATTTCTTATTCTTATCTGTATTTTTTTTTAACTGCATTGTTGGTTAGGGACTCGTAAGTAAGCATTTCACTGTAAGTTCTACGCCTGTTGTATTCCGCGCATGTGACTAATAAAATTTGATTTGAATTACAGTAAATGCACTGTCATCAGAGGCTGGTGTACTGTAAGTAGAGTAGACTTTCTCTACTTAGAAGGGACAGTTTGTGACATACATTAGTCACCCACACAAAGACCTGCCTGTTTATCCCGCTGGAGTTGGGTTGTCGTCACACACAGTGAAGTTATAGGGACTGACACTGGGAACAGCATGACCCACTTCTGGTTGACCTGGAAACACTCCGCAGGCTTGACCCCCTGTCTCACGCCAACGCAAGTTGCATCAAGCTGAGGTTAAACGAAATTGGGAATGAATCAAATCTGGGCTGATCAAAAGTTATTAAGTGTGAAAATGAAGAGATGGAACAGAGGTCAGCACTCAGATGCTTTACATATTCACACCAAGACTGCTGAGTAAAATGGCTGGCACAAACATACATTACATTGACAAAGATACATTATTTCAATTACGGTGGACTTGTAAAAGACTTCTAACACAAAATGGCAGTATTTTAATGATAACATGAGCTCAATGTGTGAGAGGAAAAATAGATGCTCAACAATCAAGTGCAAAAAAAATCCCACAAAAGTTTTAAAAAAAGTGAAATTCACCTAGCTACATTTACTTTCACTTATTCTTTCACTTACTCTTTCTGTTCTTCAGCACACAGATTTCACATAAGAATACCTCACTTCCAAATACACTGCTCACTGTAAATTAACTCCATTTCATGAAGGGATGTAATTCAAAGGAATAAAGGAATGAATCAGAAACAACAGTAAGGGTTGGGCTGTATTCTGATATGAACTAAAGATATGGAAATGAAAAACGTCTGTTCTTAAATTACTTTTGGAAAAGAACATCAAACTTTATCGCAGTTATGTGAGGACAAAGGAAAAACATGTTTTGGGACAGGGCCAAGTATTTCCATAAGAGTTTTGAGCTCATCAAGTCCAACCTACAACTTGGAGTCATAGATCCTGTGAAAACAATATTATGTGACTACTACCCCCTTGTGGATAGAACTCCACATTACACATTGGTGGACAGCGTGTAATGCACTGAAAACAATGCACTACAAATCAATAAAATTATGTTTTTATGCCCACCTAAAAATATAATAGAAATGGCATTTTCCAAAATATCCAATAATGAGTCAAACATATAGTATTATTATGTTATTAAATATATTTAGGCTGTTCCTGCACTGTGATGTCACATCAAACCATCGAGGGGTTGATGAATGACAAAAGCCATCAATGTAACAATACAACCATGAAATGGACACAAAACCCCAGTTGCAGCTCCTGAGGTAAGCAGAGCACCTTGCTCTGAGAGTAGAACAACAAGTCAGGTCTAAGCTGTAACACTAGGCTACATCCCAGTTGCTGACACCTCTCACTCATAATCCAACTAGTCACGCCAGTACTGGGGGCTGACATTACCATACAAACACAGGTATCCGTGGAAACCGCTGGGATGGCACAGTGAGCTGACAGAACAGGCAGCTCAGATTAAGTGGAGACATAAATAGGTAGGTCTTACTTAAATGCACTGTCAGGATGGCACCTAAATCCTCAGGGACGCTGTCTCGCAGTCTTAAAGCTAAGAACATCTGTCCCTGTGAGATTCAGGGATCTTTCATAATCTTTCCTCGTCTTCAGGGAGGACAACTACTTAAAGCCACTACTGATCCTACATAGCACAGTTTAATATTCTGCTTCTACAGCTATAAAATAAATTTGACCATGTATTTCATCCTTATCATGGATATTGCCAAATGAAATACCTATCTGATCATTCATCTCTAAGCTGTATTGAAGTAGCTACAATGAGTGATAGTGTAATGATCAATGCGACCAACTGACAAATCAGTTGCACCCTTTCAGGGCAAAGTTAAACAATGTTCTCCTGGCCCAATTTCACTGTAATGAATGGACACCTGGTAATGATTGACCATAGGACAGAGGGAGAAACTCTAAGCACCTGATAATCTCCGAAATGGCTGAATCAGCAGTGATTGGTCAACTGTGTCCATTGGGTCGAGTACAGAGGGCGAGGGGGGTGGTGGTTTGGACCCTTGGACAGAGGCAGGTCAGAGTAGAGGTGACCAGGGGGTGGAGCCATCCCTGCTGCTTTGAGTGACACGTGAGTTACCCACCCATAGACAAGCTCATGGTTGTAAACACTTTTTCATCAGAAAGGAACAACTACTTTTCCACCTTTTCAATAAAACGTCATTAACCATACTTTATCTGCTCTAACAAATTGAGGCAATATGACTACACAATCCCACATATACAATAATTATCTACAAGAAAGCTTGACACCAACAATTGCAGGTACACAGATGACGACGGCAGCTTTTACAAGGAAATAGAGAGATCACAGATTCTAATTCTCTGCTGTTTTAGGGGACTGAGTGGTGGCAAGATTAGGACTTCATCTATTGCATAGTGTTGAAAACAGCTGTTGCCAACTCAACTATTTGCCCCCTGACCTGTGTTTCGGTCCCTGAATGGGGGTCTCTGGATTCCCATCCCTGTCACAGCATTTACAAGCTCAGGGAGCCCTGCTTCAGCACCCCCCCTCCACCCTCTACAGCCCCTTGACCCCCACATTACCCCTGCCCACTCCATGCACGAGGCATCCTGGGACTTGAATAGGCCAAGGGAAAGTAGTGTTGTCCATGGGTACTCTCTGATCCTGCCTCCTCAAGTTTACAATCCAATCAGGTTTTGCCTCATAAATCCATGCCTCCTCCCATAGGGGGCAACAATGCCAGTCTTTCTCTGTGCACTGGTTTAATAGTTCTCCCAAGGTTCCTTCCACTTATTACTGACTCCCACAGGTTTATAGAGGCCAGGACACAGAGGCTGCTGAGAAAGTGCAGTCCAGAGGAGAGCTGCAACAATCAGGTCAGCATGGAGTCACGGCGAGGTCAGAAGTTTCTGAACTGAGTTTAACCTCTGACCTCTGGATGGTGCCACCTGGCTCCACAGCCAGGACGAAGTGAAGGGAGCATCTTAAATGAACTTCACCTGAACCTGGACCTTAACATTGGACAAACCCCCCACCCCTGCCCCATGCCCCTTCCACCAGCCTGTTGCCCCACGGTGAGAGGAGAGAGGGCCTGCAACCACATGGTACCACAGTAGCCAACAAACACACAAACACAGTCTTAGGGGGATCTGAGAAATGCCTGACTATATCCCTTACAAAACTGGGCAGGTGTTTAATTTACTGTATGTGTGTAAGTGTATGTGTGTAACATTTATCTGTTCAATGGACACATTGAGACTATTCTCTGCAAATATTCAATTCCATCCCATATCTTGCTGTATCTGTGAGACAGAGGCTGTACACAAACAGTGACCATGTTGTGGGCCAGCTTCTGTTCTATTTTCAGTTGAACATGTCCCCCTGGTGGAGATGGAAGGAGTCACATGCTACATTGAAGACATGCTTATTATGCCAGTATGGGAAAGGCAAGAGGAACAGCAAAACCTGTATCAATTATTTTCTCCTGAACTTGGAATGATGGAGAGCTGGACATAGGCAGACATTTTACATTTCAGGGGGAACTGGGATGCCGGCAAACTGAGATATTTGCACTAGTAAAAGCATATGAACCATAAAGCTTTTTTCAAATTTTTATGCATGTTTTTTTCGTTTCATATAAACATATTTTTCTTCATTCTATTTTTTACTCCATATACAAACTTATACATAGGAACAAAAACTTACAGATGCACACAAACAATGACTACATCTCATCTACCCAGACCCACATGCTCACACCCCCATCCCTATTGTTTGCCACTTGGCCTTAAATTGTATCAATTTGTTTTTCTCAGCCACCCATGCCATTTCAATATTGAAATAATAAATAATTACATTTTTCCATTGTGTTAATGATGGCGGATTGATTGATTTCCAAGTTTTTAGAATATGTTTTTTCAAGATGAGAAGAGAATTGTTCAGCCCATTTTGGTATGTCACTACACCCCCATATGCCATGTCTTGAAATATGCAGACAGATGGATTAAAAGTATGTTTACATTGTAATACTTCTGACAGCAAACTTTCTAGCTCCGCCCACAACTTCCAGACTATAGCATTACCAGAAAGCATAGATTATTGAGTGATTATTTGTTTTTCACTTAAGAAATTCTGCATTTGTGCTGTAGAATTTATTAATTTTGTGTCACGGTTGTCGTCGGTGAAGGAGGACCAAAACGCAGCAGGTATGTTTATGCTCATCTCGACGTTTTAATAAGTACAAAATGAACACCAAAATAACAAACCAAGAAAATGAACGAACGAACAACTACAAACAGTCTGGCCAAGCTAAGCTCAACACAGAACAATCACCCACAAATACCAAACACAAACACACCCTACTATATGGGACTCTCAATCAAAGGCAGATAGACAACACCTGCCTTCAACTGAGAGTCCCAACCCCAATTAACCAAACATAGACATACACTTACTAGACTCCACATAGAAATACTTAAACATAAACCAAAACCCGGAATTACTAAATCAACCACCCTTTTAACAAAAACACACCACCCTGAACCACATAAAACAAATACCCTCTGCCACGCCCTGACCAAACTACAAAAACAATTAACCTTATACTGGCCAGGACGTGACATTTTGTCTCTTGTATAATAAATTCTATACATTCGTTTATACTGGATTAAGCATACTTTTTCGTTAACTGTAATTTCGTTAGTTATGCTCCAACTTTCCCTCCATCTTGTGCCAACATCAGTTCTTTTTAAGTCTTGGTTTCAAATCAAATCAAATCAAATTTCAAATCAAATGTATTTATAAAGCCCTTCTTACATCAGCTGATATCTCAAAGTGCTGTACAGAAACCCAGCCTAAAACTCCAAACAGCAAGCAATGCAGGTGTAGAAGCACATTGGCTAGGAAAAACTCCCCAGAAAGGGAGTTTCTTCCAAAACCTAGGAAGAAACCTAGAGAGGAACCAGGCTATGAGCAGCTCTCCTCTGGACTGCACTTTCTCAGCAGCCTCTCTGTCCTGGCATTCAATAGCTTATATTTTTTTCTAAGAGATTGCCAGTTGGATAGGCTCTCTGTAAGTCTTTGTAAACTGTATCCTATCATATGAACATCCTTTTCTGACTCAAATAACATTCCCTAAAGGTTGCTCTGATGTCCAAAAGATGTCAAATCTAAATGTTGTGATATGTAACTTTTAAGTTGCATTGGTCAGTCCAAAATTAATTTGTAATTCTCTCATGGAAATAAATGTACTTCCTGTCACTAAGTCATTTAGAGTTTATATGCCTTTAGTTTTCCATGTGGACCAATTTATCAGTGAATTCTGAAAATCTATCCAAGGATTATTCCATAAGGTTGTGTTTTTAGGGAGTGATATTGGTTCTGTTTTGAAAACGTTTTCTTCCACATTGTTATAGTGTTCTTAACTATGAAGTTATTAATGTTCTTAGCTTTATCCTTTGAAAATATACACGTAAAAAGATTCTGGGGATGAGCATGCGCATCTTCAATATGTACCAAATGTTCCTCTTTAGTGCATTTAACTATATGTCGCAATTAAAATCCTTGGGTAGCAAGACTTAGAAAGATGTAAAACTCTCCTTTTTATTTTATGAATTTTATTTGTCCATATAAAGTCTGTTATGACCGAGAATACTTTTTTAAAGAATGTCTTCGGTGGGGTAATTGGTATTACCGAAAATAAATACAAAACTTTAGCAGCCATGCTATTCTAAAGAGGTAAGATTTATGGGAAGATCATTCAATTGAATTAGATGTGCTTTAATATTGTTAAGTAATAGAATCATCTTTATATATTTGTTGTTTGTTGTCACTTATTAACCATCCTAAGTATTTAATATTTTTTGTGGTCCAGTTAAAGGATTGCTGTGAGTTGTTATTTTTATTTTTCCTATTGACATAATTTTTTTTAAATCCACGTAAATGTTACAGTTGAAGTGGGAAGTTTACATACACTTAGGTTGGAGTCATTAAAACTTGTTTTTCAACCACTCCACAAATGTCTTGTTAACAAACTATCGTTTTTGCAAGTCGGTTAGGACATCTACTTTGTGCATGACACAAGTCATTTTTCCAACAATAGTTTACAGACAGATTATTTCACTTATAATTCACTGTATCACAATTCCAGTGGGTCAGAAGTTACATACAGTAAGTTGCCTGTGCCTTTAAACAGCTTGGAAAATTCCAGAAAATTATGTCATGGCTTTAGAAGCTTCTGATAGGCTAATTGACATAATTTGAGTCAATTGGAGGTGTATCTGTGGATGTATTTCAAGGCCTACCTTCAAACTCAGTGCTTATTTTCTTGATATCATGGGAAAATGAAAAGAAATCAGCCAAGACCTCAGAAAGTCTGGTTCATCCTTGGGAGCAATTTCCAAATGCCTGAAGGCACCACATTCATCTGTACATATAATCGTACGCAAGTATAAACACCATGGAACCACGCAGCCGTCATACCGCTCAGGAAGGAGACGCGTTCTGTCTCCTAGAGATGAACGTACTTTGGTGCGAAAAGTGCAAATCCATCCCAAAACAACAGCAAAGGACCTTGTGAAGATGCTGGAGGAAACAGGTTAAAAAGTATCTATATCCACAGTAAAACGAGTCCTATATCGACATAACCCGAAAGGCTGCTCAGCAAGGAAGAAGTCACTGCTCCAAAACCGCTATAAAAAAGCCAGACTACGATTTGCACCTGCACATGGGGACAAAGATCACACTTTTTGGAGAAATGTCCTCTGGTCTGATGAAACAACAATAGAACTGTTTGGCCATAATGACCATCGTTATGTTTGGAGAAAAAAGGGGGATGCTTGCAAGCCGAAGAACACCATCCCAACGTGAAGCACAGGGGTGGTAGCATCATGTTGTGGGGGTGCTTTGCTGCATGAGGAACTGGTGCACTTCACAAAATAGATGGCATCATGAGGTAGGAAATGTATGTGGATATATTGATGCAACATCTCAAGACATCAGTCAGGAAGTTAAAGCTTGGTCTTAAATGGGTCTTCCAAATGGACAATGACACCAAGCATACTTCCAAAGTTGTGGCAAAATGGATTAAGGACAACAAAGTCAAGGTATTGGAGTGGCCATCACAAAGCCCTGACCTCAATCCTATAGAACATTTGTGGGCAGAACTGAAAAAGCGTGTGCGAGCAAGGAGGCCTACAAACCTGACTCAGTTACACCAGCTCTGTCAGGAGGAATGGGCCAAAATTCACCCAACTTATTGTGGGAATCTTGTGGAAGGCTACCCAAAATGATCTAAGTTAAACAATTTAAAGACAATGCTACCAAATACTAATTGAGTGTATGTAAACTTCTGACCCACTGGGAATGTGATGAAAGAAATAATAGCTGAAATAAATCATTCTCTCTACTATTATTCTGACATTTCACATTCTTAAAATAAAGTGGTCATCCTAACTGACCTAAGACAGGGAATTTTTATTTGGATTAAATGTCAGGAATTGTGAAAAACTGGGTTTAAACGTATTTGGCTAAGGTGTATGTCAACTGTAGGTCTAGTACAGTGCTGTTGTCTTGTTAAACCCACGTATCCTAAACTTTTGGTAACATTTAACACAATATTGACATTGATTCATGTTTATTCAGACACTGGGGGAATAGTGGCATCCTGGCTTGGTAACTCCTTACACCACGTGTCAAACTCATTCCACGAAGGGCCGAGGGTCTGCGGGTTTTCACTCCTCCCTTGTACTTGATTGATTAATTAAGGTCACTAATTCGTAAGGAACTCCCCTCACCTGGTTGTCTATGTCTTAATTGAAAGAAAAAAACAAAACCCTGCATACACTTGGCCCTCCATGGAACGAGTTTGACACCCCTGCCCAACACTGAGGACCAGTACATGTACTATTCTATCTCCCCACTAGAGAGCGTCATTGAGCCAATGTTGCTGCCATCCCAAATGTATTGCTGCTGGGTGAATGTTACAAGCCTGACATTAGATGATGTGTGGAATAAATATCACCACTCACAATAAACTCCAAACTAAAATCTTCAACTGAAAATTTATGGAAGAACATAGAAATACATGAATTACTTTATCACTAATAATAGTGGTTAGACGTGTATTTGTCCTATCATGATGTTAAAATACAAGTAAACTCACCTATGACATCATTCTGTTCAACTTCCAAGGGAGGGTCACCATAGAAGCCTGAAAAACAAAAGAGACAAGAAGGACAGAAGGACAATCAGATATCACTAGATACACTATGCATACAAAAGTATGTGGACACCCCTTCAAATTAGTGGATTTGGCTATTTCAGCCACACCCGTTGCTGACAGGTGTATAAAATCGAGCACACCGCCATGCAATCTCCATAGACACACATTGGCAGTAGAATGGCCTTACTGAAGAGCTCAGTGACTTTCAATGTGGCACTGTCATAGGATAAAACCTTTCCAAGTCAGTTTGTCAAAGTTCTGCCCTGCTAGAGCTACACCTTTGTCAACTGTAAGTGCTGTTATTATAAAGTGGAAACATCTAGGAGCAACAACGGCTCAGCGGTGAAGTGGTAGGACACACAAGCTCACAGAACGGGACGGCAGAGCGCTGAAGCGGTGGTGTGTAGAAATCGTCTGTCCTCGGTTGCAACACTCACTACCGAGTTCCAAGCTGCCTCTGGAAGCAACGTCAGCACAAGAACTGTTTGTCGGGAGCTTCATGAAATGGGTTTCCATGGTCGATCAGCGGCACACAAGCCTACGATCACCATGTGCAATGCTAAGCGTTGGCTGGAGTGGTGTAAAAGACGCCGCCATTGGACTGACGCCGCCACTGGAGAAGTGGAAATGCGTTCTCTGGAATGATGAATTACGATTCACCATCTGGCAGTCTGACGGACAAATCTGGGTTTGGCGGACAGCAGGAGAACGCTACCTGCCGAATGCATAGTGCCAACTGTAAAGTTTGGTGGGAGAGGCCTAATGGTCTGGGGCTGTTTTTCATGGTTCTGGCTAGGCCCCTTAGTTCCAGTGAAGGGAAATCTTAACGCTACAGCATACAATTACATTCTAGACTATTCTGTGCTTAGAACTTTGTGGCAACAGTTTGGGGAAGGCCCTTTTCTGTTTCAGCATGACAATGCCCACGTGCACAAAGTGAGCTCCATACAGAAATTGTTTGTCGAGATTGGTGTGGAAGAACTTGACTGGCCTGCACAGAGCCCTGACCTCAACCCCATCAAACACCTTTGGGATAAATTACAGGCTGACCACACCGCTCGCGTCGCGTGCGCAAGCGTTCCAAAATTAATTTAGAAATCTATGTTATTCAATTATTGCACCCACACTGCTCGCACGCGCCAACTAGCATCTGCGTTGCCAAGGGCTAACAATAGAAATCAGTTCTATTTCTGACGCAGATCGCGCTGCAAGTCCTGCCTCTCCCATCTCCTCATTGGTTTATAGAAGCAGGTACCCACGTGCCATCTCCTCATTGGTTATACCCACGTGGGTGACTGGAAGACGAACGAGGTCAGTGGCGGTAATGCACCTAATTTATGAAAGTTGCCAATCGCAATATAAAGTCAAGAGAAGAAAAAGACTGGAAGGAAGAGAGATGACTAGAAACGATTCGGTTGACCGTTTTATGTGTGGATTAATTGGCAGAGTAGAGGACCTTGTGCATTTCAGGTAAAATAACTACTTAACGTTTATATCCCAGGGCAAATTAGCTAGCAACAGCAAGCTAGCTAAATAGGACAAATTAGCTAGCAAGTGCAAGCTAACCAGCTAAATTGCCATAAATATTTAATGCTTTTGACCTGTCCCCAAATTAATAGAATTGATTCAGAGTTTGTTTTGATATTTTAACCTGCGTGTCATGATCACGTTTGGTGTGGGGGGTACAAAATACATTTATGCACCATTGGCGCACGATGGCGCACGCACGCAGCCAGTTTGGGTTCCGTGTTAGAATGCCGACTGTAAGCCAGGCCTAATCGCCCAATATCAGTGCCTGACCTCACTAATGCTCTTGAGGCTGAATGGAAGCAAGTCACCGCAGCAATGTTCCAACATCTAGTGGAAAGCCTTCCCAGAAGAGTGGAGGCGGTTATAGCAGCAAACTCCATATTAATGCCCATGATTTTGGAATGAGATGTTTGACGAGCAGGTGTCCACATACTTTTGGTTATGTGTTGTAGCTCTTGCTGTAGCCACTAATTGCTCATGTGGACTATGAAGTGAGACCATTTCTGTGACTAGTCCATCAGTGCCATACCATCTATACTGTGCACTGGGTCTAGACCAAAGGGCCAGGGTTCTGGTCTAGAAGCACGGTTTCAACAGTTTTGCTTCGCACCTCTCTGATTCAGAGGGGTTGGGTTAAATGTGGAAGACACATTTCCGTTTAATGTATTTAGTTGTGCAACTGACTAGGTATCCCCTTTCGCTTTAACTGACGCCCGGCACAGAGAGACAATTTCCATAGACGGCCACATAGAGAAGTCAGATTAGTACATTCCTAATAAGACACTTATTTGTGCACAAAACATTCATAGAATTATTCAAATAAATGTCACTGAGGCCGATTTTTTTTTTTACATCACTCAGAGCCACAGATATACACATTTTATATTCATCCAATGCCTGCCATGTTTTTGGATTACGCGATGACGTCGTTGCTGCTCGCGCTGCTCCCTGTGTGCACTGAGCATTAGCGTGCATGTGATGTTGGTCCATATTAACCGGAAGCAACCCGAATATAGACAGTCCATGAATTGGCGTAAGCGAACATGAGTAGATTACCTTGGAAATAACGGTCAGACATCTTGGACAATCTCCAGTTATTTTTATACCTCAGTGGTCTAGACCAACGACTGACAATGAGAGGGGGCAGTCATCCTTCCCTGGTCTAGACGCCAGTCCACTTCTCACTTACACACTCAATGACAAGCCATCATTCAAACACAACACAGTAGTGCCCTGTCAGTATACTATATAACCCCCCCACCCCCCACCCCACCCACCACCATTATAGTACACCCCCACCCCACCCGCTCGTGTCAGCACACCACCCTGCTATCAACAGCTGTAGACCCCTGACCCGGCACACGCTAGCCGCCCCCTGTACCCTGGTCTGAACACACTGGCATATGGTGTCCCTCGAGCAAACACACTGCACCAACACAGACACAGGCAGAAACACATGCCCAGCTCAGACTCACAGACACACAGTCACATATGCCAGGCTCAGACACACACACACACACACACACACACACACACACACACACACACACACACACACACACACACACACACAGCACTGAATTACAATATACGCACAAGCACATACAGTATAACCCAAAACATAGTTAGCACAAACAAGAATTAACTCATTCAAACTCATTCTCACTCCATACATTGCCAACAGTTATTATAATTAATAATAATAATAATACATTTTAATACTAAATTGCATTTTGTAGAGCGCTTTTCATTTACATACATAAATCACAAAGCTCTTTACATCGTGAGCAACCATTAAAAGAAAAAAGCTTCAATAAACAGTGCTAAACCATAATATAAGAAAAAGATTGGCTAAAACGTCATGACAAATTCTGAAACACTTGTGCTTTAGCTAAGAATGGGACAGTCCCAGAGAATAGAAAAGAATGGAGCTCCAATGTGTGGTCCCTTTGCTAATCCTCCTGACACCCGACTGACCACTATAGCCTGGGGCTGTGAGGGCTTCAGCAGCAGCCTATACTATGCAGCTTGAGCCTCCTCCGCTGCAGCCCATTGTGTGCTGACAAAGAAGGTCCGCATCTTTAACCTCTAAAACCTCTACAACCTTGGCACAATCAGCACACAATCATAATAACATACTAGCTCTTAAGCATTCTTTACCCTCCACAGTGATAAGAGGCCAGGCATTCTCAACAGAGCTCTCAAACCTGTCATCGAAATACTGTAAAAGTCTTTCAGTATTTCTTTAGGAACCTCATCTTTAGGAACCTAACTCAAAAGAACCTAACTCGATAAATCCACTATGATTGAGAATTTCAATAAGCATTTCTCTACGGCTGGCCATGCTTTCCACCTGGCTACCCCTACTGCGGTCAACAGCACTGCACCCCCCACAGCTACTCGCCCAAGCCTACCCCATTTCGCCTTCTCCAAAATCCAGTCAGCTGATGTTCTGAAAGAGCTGCAAAATCTGGATCCCTACAAATCAGCCGGGCTAGACAATCTGGACCCTTTCGTTCTAAAATGATCTGCCGAAATTGTTGCAACCCCTATTACTAGCCTGTTCAACCTCTCTTTCGTATCGTCTGAGATTCCCAAAGATTGGAAAGCAGCTGCGGTCATCCCCCTCTTCAAAGGGGGGGACACTCTTGACCCAAACTGCTACAGACCTATATCTATCCTACCCTGCCTTTCTAAGGTCTTCGAAAGCCAAGTCAACAAACAGATTACCGACCATTTCGAATCCCACCGTACCTTCTCCGCTATGCAATCTGGTTTCAGAGCTGGTCATGGGTGCACCTCAGCCACGCTCAAGGTACTAAACAATATTGTAACCGCCATCAATAAGAAACAATACTGTGCTGCTGTGTTCATTGACCTGGCCAAGGCTTTCGACTCTGTCAATCACCACATCCTCATCGGCAGACTCAATAGCTTTGGTTTCTCAAATGATTGCCTCGCCTGGTTCACCAACTACTTCTCTGATAGAGTTCAATGTGTCAAATCGGATGGCCTGTTGTCCAGGCCTCTGGCAGTCTCTATGTGGGTGCCACAGGGTTCAATTCTTGGGCCAACTCTTTTCTCTGTATACATCAATGATGTCGCTCTTGCTGTTGGTGAGTCTCTGATCCACCTCTACGCAGACGACACCATTCTGTATACTTCTGGCCCTTCTTTGGACACTGTGTTAACAACCCTCCAGACGAGCTTCAATGCCATACAACTCTCCTTCCATGGCCAACTCTCCTCCAACTGCTCTTTAATACAAGTGAAACTAAATGCATGCTCTTCAACCGATCGCTGCCTGCACCTGCCCGCCCATCCAGCATCACTACTCTGGACGGTTCTGACCTAGAATATGTGGACAACTACAAATACCTAGGTGTCTGGTTAGACTGTAAACTCTCCTTCCAGACTCACATCAAACATCTCCAATCCAAAGTTAAATCTAGAATTGGCTTCCTACTTCGCAACAAAGCATCCTTCACTCATGCTGCCAAACATACCCTCGTAAAACTGACCATCCTACCGATCCTTGACTTCGGCGATGTCATTTACAAAATAGCCTCCAATACCCTACTCAATAAACTGGATGCAGTCTATCACAGTGCCATCCGTTTTGTCACCAAAGCCCCATATATTACCCACCACTGCGACCTGTACGCTCTCGTTGGCTGGTACTCGCTTCATACTCGTTGCCAAACCCACTGGCTCTAGGTCATCTACAAGACCCTGCTAGGTAAAGTCCCCCCTTATCTCCACTCACTGGTCACCATAGCAGCACCCACCTGTAGCACGCACTCCAGCAGGTATATCTCTCTGGTCACCCCCAAAGCCAATTCCTCCTTTGGCCGTCTCTCCTTCCAGTTCTCTGCTGCCAATGACTGGAACGAACTACAAACATCTCTGAAACTGGAAACACTTATCTCCCTCACTAGCTTTAAGCACCAGCTGTCAGATCAGCTCACAGATCACTGCACCTGTACATAGCCCATCTATAATTTAGCCCAAACAACTACCTCTTCCCCTACTGTATTTAATTATTTTGCTCCTTTGCACCCCATTATTTCTATTTCTACTTTGCACTTTCTTCCACTACAAATCTACCAATCCAGTGTTTTACTTGCTATATTGTATTTACTTTGCCACCATGGCCTTTTTTGCCTTTACCTCCCTTATCTCACCTCATTTGCTCACATTGCATATAGACTTATTGTTCTACTGTATTATTGACTGTATGTTTGTTTTACTCCATGTGTAACTCTGTGTTGTTGTATGTGTCGAACTGCTTTGCTTTATCTTGGCCAGGTCGCAATTGTAAATGAGAACTTGTTCTCAACTTGCCTACCTGGTTAAATAAAGGTGAAATAAATAAATAAATAAGAACAGCATGCTATAGCCCAGAGGGTGTACCTGTGCATATTACCTTGACCAAGTCAATTTATGATTCCTACTGTTGTAGTTTCAACATTATAATAACCATATCCTCCTATAGAGAGAGAGAACTACTTATTCCACAAATCTTTCACCTTTTGCTCTAGTATTCCTGTGAGTTCAGGGATTAAAGAATCCCCTCCAGGGCATGTTTTGTCTACCACCATCAGTACACATACTGATTAGCTGCTCAGCTCTGGCAACCAGCTCCATGACTCCAGCAGGGCCAATGCTAAAGTTAATCACATTAACCAAGCTACAGGCTACAGGCTGGGGAACACAAGCTAACCCACGGCTTCAGCTCTCCCCCTGCAGTCCCCATAAATGGAAATACAGTACAACCTATTGGTACCATACTCAACTCAAAAATGTAAACAACGACAATTGGGAATATGTGCAATACAATCATTTTGGGTCTCAACATACTGTAAATCAAATTCAAAACACATTTGAGAGACCTTACATTCCTTTTCAACAGGAGCCATATGGTGAGGGTAAGTGTGTGAGGCCATGGTGGTACAGAGGTAATATGATCATGTACAACAGAGTGTAACAGTAAGTATCATGCAGCAATTACCCCTTATACCCCTACCCATTACTATGTCCCCCATGTCAGTCCATCCCCATCCCATCTCAGCACCCTGCCTCTACCCCAACCCATTACTATGTCCCCCATGTCAGTCCATCCCATCTCAGCACCCTGCCTCTACCCCAACCCATTACTATGTCCCCCATGTCAGTCCATCCCACCTCAGCACCCTGCCTCTACCCCAACCCATTACTATGTCCCCCATGTCAGTCCATCCCATCTCAGCACCCTGCCTCTACCCCAACCCATTACTATGTCCCCCATGTCAGTCCATCCCATCTCAGCACCCTGCCTCTACCCCAACCCATTACTATGTCCCCCATGTCAGTCCATCCCATCTCAGCACCCTGCCTCTACCCCAACCCATTACTATGTCCCCCATGTCAGTCCATCCCATCTCAGCACCCTGCCTCTACCCCAACCCATTACTATGTCCCCCATGTCAGTCCATCCCATCTCAGCACCCTGCCTCTACCCCAACCCATTACTATGTCCCCCATGTCAGTCCATCCCATCTCAGCACCCTGCCTCTACCCCAACCCATTACTATGTCCCCCATGTCAGTCCATCCCATCTCAGCACCCTGCCTCTACCCCAACCCATTACTATGTCCCCCATGTCAGTCCATCCCATCTCAGCACCCTGCCTCTACCCCAACCCATTACTATGTCCCCCATCTCAGTCCATCCCACCTCAGCACCCTGCCTCTACCCCAACCCATTACTATGTCCCCCATGTCAGTCCATCCCATCTCAGCACCCTGCCTCTACCCCAATCCATTACTATGTCCCCCATGTCAGTCCATCCCACCTCAGCACCCTGCCTCTACCCCAACCCATTACTATGTCCCCCATGTCAGTCCATCCCACCTCAGCACCCTGCCTCTACCCCAACCCATTACTATGTCCCCCATGTCAGTCCATCCCACCTCAGCACCCTGCCTCTACCCCAACCCATTACTATGTCCCCCATGTCAGTCCATCCCATCTCAGCACCCTGCCTCTACCCCAACCCATTACTATGTCCCCCATGTCACTCCATCCCATCTCAGCACCCTGCCTCTACCCCAACCCATTACTATGTCCCCCATGTCAGTCCATCCCATCTCAGCACCCTGCCTCTACCCCAACCCATTACTATGTCCCCCATGTCAGTCCATCCCATCTCAGCACCCTGCCTCTACCCCAACCCATTACTATGTCCCCCATCTCAGTCCATCCCATCTCAGCACCCTGCCTCTACCCCAATCCATTACTATGTCCCCCATGTCAGTCCATCCCATCTCAGCACCCTGCCTCTACCCCAACCCATTACTATGTCCCCCATGTCAGTCCATCCCATCTCAGCACCCTGCCTCTACCCCAACCCATTACTATGTCCCCCATGTCAGTCCATCCCATCTCAGCACCCTGCCTCTACCCCAACCCATTACTATGTCCCCCATGTCAGTCCATCCCATCTCAGCACCCTGCCTCTACCCCAACCCATTACTATGTCCCCCATGTCAGTCCATCCCATCTCAGCACCCTGCCTCTACCCCAACCCATTACTATGTCCCCCATGTCAGTCCATCCCATCTCAGCACCCTGCCTCTACCCCAACCCATTACTATGTCCCCCATGTCAGTCCATCCCATCTCAGCACCCTGCCTCTACCCCCAACCCATTACTATGTCCCCCATGTCAGTCCATCCCATCTCAGCACCCTGCCTCTACCCCAACCCATTACTATGTCCCCCATGTCAGTCCATCCCACCTCAGCACCCTGCCTCTACCCCAACCCATTACTATGTCCCCCATGTCAGTCCATCCCACCTCAGCACCCTGCCTCTACCCCAACCCATTACTATGTCCCCCATGTCAGTCCATCCCATCTCAGCACCCTGCCTCTACCCCAACCCATTACTATGTCCCCCATGTCAGTCCATCCCATCTCAGCACCCTGCCTCTACCCCAACCCATTACTATGTCCCCCATGTCAGTCCATCCCATCTCAGCACCCTGCCTCTACCCCAATCCATTACTATGTCCCCCATGTCAGTCCATCCCACCTCAGCACCCTGCCTCTACCCCAACCCATTACTATGTCCCCCATCTCAGTCCATCCCATCTCAGCACCCTGCCTCTACCCCAACCCATTACTATGTCCCCCATGTCAGTCCATCCCATCTCAGCACCCTGCCTCTACCCCAACCCATTACTATGTCCCCCATGTCAGTCCATCCCATCTCAGCACCCTGCCTCTACCCCAACCCATTACTATGTCCCCCATGTCAGTCCATCCCACCTCAGCACCCTGCCTCTACCCCAACCCATTACTATGTCCCCCATGTCAGTCCATCCCACCTCAGCACCCTGCCTCTACCCCAACCCATTACTATGTCCCCCATGTCAGTCCATCCCATCTCAGCACCCTGCCTCTACCCCAACCCATTACTATGTCCCCCATGTCAGTCCATCCCATCTCAGCACCCTGCCTCTACCCCAACCCATTACTATGTCCCCCATGTCAGTCCATCCCATCTCAGCACCCTGCCTCTACCCCAACCCATTACTATGTCCCCCATGTCAGTCCATCCCCATCCCATCTCAGCACCCTGCCTCTACCCCAACCCATTACTATGTCCCCCATCTCAGTCCATCCCACCTCAGCACCCTGCCTCTACCCCAACCCATTACTATGTCCCCCATCTCAGTCCATCCCATCTCAGCACCCTGCCTCTACCCCAACCCATTACTATGTCCCCCATGTCAGTCCATCCCCATCCCATCTCAGCACCCTGCCTCTACCCCAACCCATTACTATGTCCCCCATGTCAGTCCATCCCACCTCAGCAACCTGCCTCTACCCCAACCCATTACTATGTCCCCCATGTCAGTCCATCCCACCTCAGCACCCTGCCTCTACCCCAACCCATTACTATGTCCCCCATGTCAGTCCATCCCCATCCCACCTCAGCACCCTGCCTCTACCCCAACCCATTACTATGTCCCCCATGTCAGTCCATCCCATCTCAGCACCCTGCCTCTACCCCAACCCATTACTATGTCCCCCATGTCAGTCCATCCCATCTCAGCACCCTGCCTCTACCCCAACCCATTACTATGTCCCCCATGTCAGTCCATCCCATCTCAGCACCCTGCCTCTACCCCAACCCATTACTATGTCCCCCATGTCAGTCCATCCCATCTCAGCACCCTGCCTCTACCCAATAACATCCACCTAGCCCCTAGATCACTCCATCACTGTCCCAGATCATCTGTCCCAGATGGCCAGTGTTCCGCTTGGCCAGTGGAGGGGCACGCCACCCTGTCATCTGAGTAGAGTGGCCTGGCCCCTACCTACCTGTCAGCCTGGCCCTGGTTATCTCACCAATACACACAATCACATCTATCACGTCACACTGGGAGGCCTGGCACAGAGGGAGGGAGGGAGGGAGGGAGGGAGGGAGGAAGGGAGGGAGGGAGGGAGGGAGGGAGGGAGGGAGGGAGGGAGGGAGGGAGGGAAAGAGTGATTGACTGATCATGTCAGTTGCATAATGAGGGAAGTAGGCCTCGAATTGACAAAGCGGATTCAGTCATGAACACATTATTTAAAACCCCTTACAAATTGTTTGGCGTGTTCATGTTTTCCCCTAACCCATTCATAGACACTAACTTTAATCCCTATTGACGATAGTATCTTCTGGTCGGGAGAATTTTGTTAAGAGCCCTGATGCTCAGTCTGAACGTTAACACGCAATTCTTGCGGTTGTCACACCCTGACCAGGTTAACTCTTCTATTTTGGTCAGGGTGTGGCATTTCTATAGTTTATTTTCTATGTTTTGGTATAGCCTTGCTTTGGGGCGTATTTCTATGTTGGGTTCTGTCGATTCCCAATCAGAGACAGCTATCGCTAGTTGCCTCTGATTGGGGAATCATATTTAAGTTCCTTTTCCCCCCACGATGTTTGTGGGTTGTTGTCTCTTTGATTTTGAGCAGCTAACGTATCGGTATTTTCTTGATTTTGTGTACGTGTTTATTTCGGTGTAAAAGAATAAACATGTGTTCTCTCCCAGCTGCGTTTTGGTCCGCTTCCTCGTTACCTGACGCCGAACGTTACAGAAAGCTTGCTTTCTCTCTCATGTGTATATATATAAAGTATTCAGACCCCTTAACTTTTTCCAAATTTTGTTACAGCTTTTTTCTAAAATGTATTAAATTGTTTTTTTTCCATCAATTTACAGAACAACCCACCAAACCAGGACCAAGCAGCAGAGGAACGAAGAGGAAGGATGGACATGGGCCGAGTTAAGGAGGAGCATTTCCAGGGCGATGGAAGAGTTTAGGGAGACCGAGAGGCATCCCCAAGAATATTTTAGGGGGGGGGCACAAGGGCTGTTTGACGGGGCAGGAGCTGCCCGCCAGTCAACAGTCACCAGAGCTGCCCGCCAGTCAACAGTCGTCGGAGCTGCCCGCCAGTCAACAGTCGTCGGAGCTGCCCGCCAGTCAACAGTCGTCGGAGCTGCCCGCCAGTCAACAGTCGTCGGAGCTGCCCGTCAGTCAACAGTCGTCGGAGCTGCCCGCCAGTCAACAGTCGCCGGAGTGGTCTGACTGCGCTGAACTGCCGGAGTGGCCAGACTGCGCTGAACTGCCGGAGTGGCCAGACTGCGCTGAACTGCCGGAGTGGCTAGACTGCGCTGAACTGCCGGAGTGGCCAGACTGCGCTGAACTGCCGGAGTGGCCAGACTGCGCTGAACTGCCGGAGTGGCCAGACTGCCCTGAACTGCCGGAGTGGCCAGACTGCCCTGAACTGCCGGAGTGGCCAGACTGCCCTGAACTGCCGGAGTGGCCAGACTGCCCAGACTGTCCCGAGCTGCCAGACGTCCCCAGTCCAGTCCGGCCCGTCCCTGCTCCCCGCACCATGCCAGTGGTGCGTGTCCCCAGTCCAGTCCGGCCCGTCCCTGCTCCCCGCACCAAGCCAGTGGTGCGTGTCCCCAGTCCAGTCCGGCCCGTCCCTGCTCCCCGCACCATGCCAGTGGTGCGTGTCCCCAGTCCAGTCCGGCCCGTCCCTGCTCCCCGCACCAAGCCAGTGGTGCGTGTCCCCAGTCCAGTCCGGCCCGTCCCTGCTCCCCGCACCAGGTTAATGGTGCGTGTCCCCAGTCCTGTCCGGCCCATTCCTGCTCCCCGCACCAGGTTAGTGGTGCGTGTCCACAGTCCTGTCCGGCCCATCCCGGCTCCCCGCACCAAGCTGGTGGTGCGTGTCCCCAGTCCAGTCCGGCCCGTCCCTGCTCCCCGCACCAGGTTGGTGGTGCGTGTCCCCAGGCCAGTCCGGCCCATCCCTGCTCCCCGCACCAGGTTGGTGGTGCGTGTCCCCGGTCCTGTCCGGCCCGTCCCTGTTCCCCGCACCAGGCCCACGGCGCGTGTCCACAGTCCGGCACGGCCTGTGTCCGGTCCACCGGTGACCAGTCCTGTTCCGGTCGGCGGCTCCACTCCGGAGCCTGAGCATGCCGCTCCACCGTGGTCCAGTCCGGGCCAGAGGGGTAGGGCTAGGGTGGAGGCAGGGGGAGAAACACACCCGGGGCCAGAGCCTCCACCGAGGGTGAGGCGCCCACCCGGGTCCCCCCCCTAATAGACTTTAGGTTGGTGCGCCGGGAGTACGCACCGTTGGAGGGGGGGTACTGTCACGCCCTGACCAGGTGAACTCTTCTATTTTGGTCAGGGTGTGGCATTTCTATAGTTTATTTTCTATGTTTTGGTATAGCCTTGCTTTGGGGCGTATTTCTATGTTGGGTTCTGTCGATTCCCAATCAGAGACAGCTGTCGCTAGTTGCCTCTGATTGGGGAATCATATTTAAGTTCCTTTTCCCCCCACGATGTTTGTGGGTTGTTGTCTCTTTGATTTTGAGCAGCTAACGTATCGGTATTTTCTTGATTTTGTGTACGTGTTTATTTCGGTGTAAAAGAATAAACATGTGTTCGCTCCCAGCTGCGTTTTGGTCCGCTTCCTCGTTACCTGACGCCGAACGTTACAGCGGTACGGTTTTGGAAACATAAAGAACATATCTTTCATATCAGCGAGAAATCATTTTCAAAAAACAAAAGGTTCAATTACAACACACTTTTATAGGCTTAGGGTTAGTGTTCCCACACGGCCATATCGTCATGTTACATTGCTAGCGTGCTCCGAACACCTGTGTGTAAGCATATCTGGTGTAGTTTGTCAACTGGAGGCACACAGCTTGTGGACAACTGTAATTGTATCTTTTAATTTGAAAGACTCTTTCTTGCTGATATGAAAGATAAGCGGCATGTCAGCATATGTTTCGAAAACCGGTTTGAAAGCGTTGATTATTGACGTTTTTAAATGTTAAAGCACAGTGTCGGAATTGTAGTTCACATGGAGAACAACCATGGGTGAAGCTAACTGCTGAAAACCCTAAATACAGAGAAGAAGGGTTTTCGAGTGCTAGTTTTCCCCATATGCAGTATTTTGTCATTCATTTCTCCACAACGTATACAGTATATTGTTGTTCTTAACCTATTTTGCCAGGATCATGAGTAGGGCCTCATGACTAAGGAGATGATTGTGGACTACAGGAAAAGGAGGACCGAGCACGCCCCCATTCTCAAGTTCCTTGGTGTCCACATCCCCAACGAACTAGAATGGTCTAAACACACCAAGACAGTCGTGAAGAGGGCCCGACAAAGCCTATTCCCCCTCAGAAAACGAAAAAGATTTGGCATTGGTCCTCAGATCCTCAAAAGGTTCTACAGCTGCAACATCGAGAGCATCCTGACTGGTTGCATCACTGCCTGGTACGGCAATTGCTCGGCCTCTGTCCGCAAGGCATTACAGAGGGTAGTGCGTACGGCCCAGTACATCACTGGGGCTAAGCTGCCTGCCATCCAGGACCTCTACACCAGGCGGTGTCAGAGGAAGGCCCTAAAAATGGTCAGACTCCAGCACCCCAGTCATAGACTGTTCTCTCTACAACCGCATGGCAAGCGGTACCGGAGTGCCATGTCTAGGACAAAAAGACTTCTCAACAGTTTTTACCCCCAAGCCATAAGACTCCTGAACAGGTAATCAAATGGCTACCCGGATTATTTGCATTGTGTGCCCCCCCCCCCCCAACCCGTCTTTAACGCTACTGCTACTCTCTGTTTATCATATATGCATAGTCACTTTAACCATATCTACATGTACATACTACCTCAATCAGCCTGACTAACCGGTGCCTGTGTAACCGATGTGAAATGGCTAGTTAGTTAGCGGTGGTGCGCGCTAATAGCGTTTCAATCAGTGACGTCACTCTCTCTGAGACTTGAAGTAGGGTTTCCCCTTGTGTTGCAAGGGCCGTGGCTTTTGTGGCGCGATGGGTAACGATGCTTCGTGGGTGTCAGTTGTTGATGTGTGCAAGGGTCCCTGGTTCGAGCCCGGGTTGGGGCGAAGAGAGGGACGGAACCTACACTGTTACATTGATGCTGTTGACCCGGATCATTGGTTGCTGCGGAAAAGGAGGAGGTCAAAGGGTGGGTGAGTGTAACCGATGTGAAATGGCTAGTTAGTTAGCGGTGGTGCGCGCTAATAGCGATTCAATCGGTGACGTCACTCTCTCTGAGACTTGAAGTAGGGTTTCCCCTTGTGTTGCAAGGGCCGTGGCTTTTGTGGCGCGATGGGTAACGATGCTTCGTGGGTGTCAGTTGTTGATGTGTGCAAGGGTCCCTGGTTCAAGCCCGGGTTGGGGCGAAGAGAGGGACGGAACCTACACTGTTACACCTGTTATATATCCTCGCTACTGTTATAGCCTCACTACTGTTATTTTTCACTGTCTTTTTTTACTGTTTTTATTTCTTTACTTATCTATTGTTCACCCAATACCTTTTTTACACTGTTGGTTAGAGCCTGTAAGTAAGCATTTCACTGTAAGGTCTACACCTGTTGTATTCGGCGCACGTGACAAATAAACTTTGATTTGATTTGATTTAACGGCTCCATGCACACACTCCATTTAGCAATATGTTTTGCCACCTATTGTCCTGCAATATTATTAGGAAATGTAGCCTACATTCATTCATTAAAAATGTTCCCGCTTTGAATTTAAACCAGTAATATTTCAGATGTCCATTTAAACTGAATTTGTAAATTTGGGTATTGACCAATGAAGATGAATGTTTGTTTTTTAATGAAGAAGACAGTTTGGGGAATGGTATGGTCCATAGGATCGGCCATTTGTATAAAGGTATCTGTTTTTCTTGTTAGCCTCACTCTGTGGGGAGGCTGTCACTGGCCTAGTATACATGCTATAGTAACTATAGCATGTTAAGTTATACCAGGCTAGTGACAGCCTCCCCACAGCTCACATTCCTGAGCTAGAACAGAAGTGAGGCTTACATGAAAAACAGATACCTTCTACTAAAATTAGACTTAAATTCTACCAACTATAGTATAGTACAATTACAATTGATAGAATTTAAGTCGAATTTGGTAGAATATATATATATATTTTAATTATGTAGTACAATTTAACCTCAAATACGTTTCTTACAAATAGTTGTGTGCTTTCGTTACATGGCCATTTTGGAATGCCAGAAAGGGATGGAGAATAAATATTTCCCTGTGTACAGTAAAATGTCTTGAGTTTCTAAGAAATGACCTTCCTCAAGCTGAATGTTTGATATGTGTGATATCTGTCGGCCCACAGTGACAGAAGATTGATGGGAGGAAGCAGCCACAGATAGATCTTTGTTTCCACTACATCACCTGCTATGTGTAGTGTCACAGACCATCTGATTCACAGACCACAGATTCATCCTGTTCCGAGAGACAGTGAAGCATGTCTTTAAGGAGAGTTTCATTTTGCCCTCAGCTCCCTGCTGTAGAAAGCCTTGAAGAAGCAGATGGGTAGCTGTATAGGGGAGTGTGATACACTGTTACCTGATATTAGTAGTCTCAGTCTGTATTACATGACATTAAATTAAGAGGGTCAGTGCATCATTAGTTGGGGTGGGTCACAGAGGGTAATTTGGCTGAAGTGGGTCGTTGTTACCAATGTTACTTGACTATAGTGCTTACAAAATCTACGAGGAGTGCTACCCAACACTTAGTCTGAGACTGCAACGGATCCCCAAATTACTGTGCCCACTCATAAGCACTTATTTCTGCCTTCTCCTCCGGGAGTCACAACACAACCCTTCACTGTGGACTTGGCATAGAGCCAGATTAGCACCCTCACCTTCATCTCCAACACGGCAAAGAGGCTAAGACCATTCACCAGAACACAGTGAATATATGTGACAGATTGTGGAGGAACTCGAGTTTTAGATCCACAGGCTGCGCTGCGATCATCCCTATGACCTCTACACCTGACCTCTGACCCCTATATGTAACACCACACAGCACAATGTCTACTCTGTCCTCCCCTCTGCTCCCTCAGGGCTAACAATGCATACTGCCCCACTCTTGGATGGACAGTTCACTCTCTCCAACAGGGACTCAAGTTCAGAGCAGCATCCTCCACTAAGTCAAGCTCTCAGTGTAAGATGGATCCTAAAGTTCAGTAACCTTTGTAGCTCAGTTGGTAGAGCAAGGTGCTAGTAACGCCAGGGTAGTGTGTTTGATTCCTGGAACCACCCATATGTGAAATGTATGCACACATTTTGGATAAAAGCGTCTGCTAAATGGCATATATTATTATTAAAGTAGGAGACAGATATTGGGGCTAAGAGACAAATTAGAAGTTACACAACCCATTACCATGAAATGCAGTCTTCAATGGATATGAGATTCTAAAAACTATATTACTGGAATAAAAATGTCCCCCCAAAAGCAGTGCAAGCTCATTTCAACATGCATTTTTCTGTCCTCTAGCCATGTAAGTTGTTAGAGAAGGTGATTTAGTTGAAAGTGCTGAGTGTATGTCTTTATCTGCCATAATCCTGCCAGCCCCTTCAGCTCAGCTCTCAGGTCAAGCCCTGGTCAGGGCCACAGAAGATCTGTGGGGGGGGGGGGGGGGTCATTCAGTGCTGGTCGACCGACACGCTCAAAGGATCAACTTCCCTTTCATCATAACAGGGGTCAGAGTTTTACTACCACGCGCTGGGCTGGATAGCGAAGTACACACACACACACACACACACACACCCCGATGGCTCAGAGGCATCTGACAATAACCATCTTATTACATGAGTACCAACAACTAAGATAAAAGTTCTGGGATCAACTATGTGACACTATAAGGAACATGTTATCTTCTTGATCTTTCTTTTGAGCCTCTCTGAGTCCTCCAGGCTTCTCCACTGGCCAACCATGTACTGTAGAATAGTGTGTGGGGATTGTGAAATGATGAGGAGAGCTGAGGACGAAAGTTTAGAAAGTCCAGATTGTTAACAGATTCCTGCTAAAACAGTCATTGGGAATGTGACTGTGTGTCTTTGCTGTTGATTGTGAAATGACTGTGGCGTCCGAGTCAGTAACATACTGTGCTGTCCTAAATCAGTGTAGATGGTTCAGGCAACAGATTAATGTATCTCTTTCCAAACGAATTAATGAGTGAGAGACCAGACACACACTACCGTTCAAAAGTTTGGGGTCACTCAGAAATGTCCTTAATTATTTCTTTTTTTGTCCATTAAAATAACATCAAATTGATCAGAAATACAGTGTAGACATTGTTAATGTTGTAAATGACTATTGTAGCTGGAAACGGCTGTTTTTTAATGGAATATCTACATAGGCGTACAGAGACCCATTATCAGCAGCCATTACTCCTGTGTTCCAATGTCACGTTGAGTTATCTAATCAAGTTTATCATTTTAAAAGGCTAATTGATCATTAGAAAACCCTTTTGCAATTATGTTAGCACAGCTGAAAACAGTTGTTCTGATTAAAGAAGCAACTAAACTGGCCTTCTTTAGACTAGATGAGTATCTGGAGCATCAGCATTTGTGGGTTCGATTACAGGTTCAAAATGGCCAGAAACAAAGAACTTTCTTCTGAAACTCGTCAGTCTATTCTTGTTCTGAGAAATGAAGGCTATGACGATGCGAGAAATTGCCAAGAAACTGAAGATCTCGTACAACGCTGTGTACTACTCCCTTCACAGAACAGCGCAAAATGTCTCTAACCAGAATAGAAAGAGGAGTGGGAGGCCCTGGTGCACAACTGAGCAAGAGGACAAGTACATTAGAGTGTCTAGTTTGAGAAACAAATAATAAACTTGGATTAGCTAACACAACGTGCCATTGGAACACAGGAGTGATGGTTGCTGATAATGGGCCTCTGTACGCCTATGTAGATATTCCATTAAAAATCAGCCGTTTCCAGCTACAATAGTCATTTACAACATTAACGATGTCTACACTGTATTTCTGATCAATTTTATGTTCTTTTAATGGACAAAAACATTTGCTTTTCCTTCAAAAGCAAGGACATTTCTAAGTGACCCCAAACTTTTGAAAGGTAATGTATCTTTATCAACAGAGATTTATATCAAACATCCCTCACTACTCTATTGTTGATTGCACTTAGTTTGAGGAGCTAATGAGAATAAATGTATCAGTCAGGGGAAGCTGCTCTTTAATCGCCCATAACAACTCTGTCTCCTGTAGCATTACCCTGGCTCTGATTGTGAGATCCACAGGAAAGGCATCCCTACTCTACATACCAAGTTCAGTGTTTTACAGCTCCCTGTAAACTCATCCTTCACCCAAATTCAAACTCAAATTGAAGACGTTTATGACTCCTGGCTGGCCAACGTGTTGAATATCACAGAGCCCTGACAAAAGCCTGGCCCTAGACTCACGCATCTGCGGTGTCACTGTACCAACTGCCCTGATGTACTTACTGTACTGCCTCCTCCCCAAAAAGCCTTTATGACCCCCCCCCACACCAGCCCCCCTGCATCTCAATACCAGCTGTTAGTTCCCTGTCCATCCCCTAAGGGTTGTGCTTTGTTTTCTGTTGGGCTGCTAGCTGGATGAATGAACAAAACATCTCTGTCCGCCTGCCAGTAACCAGCCTCGTTATTCCTCCTGGCCGGCTCAGTGGCTCTCCTCTAGCTCATGGCTCAAGTGAAGGTTGTAAATACTTTCCTGGGTTGTTTTGGGGTCACCAGAGACTTGGTCATTATTGCCTCAAGATCAAATCAAATCAAATTTGATTGGTCACATACACATATGTATCAGATGTTATTGAAGGTGCAGCGAAATGCTTGTATTAATAGCTCCAACAGTGCAGTAATATCTAACAATTCACAATACACACAAATCTAAAGTAAGAAGTTAAGAAATATACAAAAAAAATATATATTTTAACTAGGCAAGTCAGTTATGAACAAATTCTTATTTACAATGAAGGCCTACCCCAGCCAAACCCTAACAACACTAGGCCATTTGTGCACCGCCCTATGGGACTCTCAATCACGGCCAGTTGTGATACAGCCTGGAATTGAACCAGGGTCTGTAGTGACACCTCTAGCACTGAGATGCAGTGCTTAGACCACTGCGCCACTCGGGAGCCCCCAAACTATGTTGGAGTAAAATATAGAAGAATAGAATGCAGTATATACATATGAAATGGGTAAAGCAGTATGTAAACATTATTAAAGTGACTAGTGTTCCATTATTAAAATGACCAGTGATTCCATGTCTATGAATATAGGGTAGCAGCCTCTAAGGTGCAGGGTTGAGTAACTGGGTGGTAGCTGGCTAGTGATGGCTATTTAACAGTCTGATGGCCTTGAGAAAGAAGCTGTTTTTCAGTCTCTCAGTCCCAGCTTTGATGCACCTGTACTGACCTCGACTTCTGGATGGTAGCGGGGTGAACAGGCCATGGCTCAGATGGTTTATGTCCTTGATTATCTTTTTGGCCTTCCTGTGACATCGGGTGCTGTGGGTGTCCTGGAGAGCAGGCAGTGTGCCCCCGGTGATGCATTGGGAGGTTGCGGGCAGTGCCATTGCTGTACCAGGCGGTGATACAGCCCAACAGGATGCTCTCAATTTGTAAAGATTTGTGAGGGTCTTAGGTGCCAAGCTGAATTTCTTCAGCCTCCTGAGGTTGAAGAGACGCTGTTATGCCTTTTCACCACACTGTCTGTGTGGGTGGACCATTTCAGATCGACAGTGATGTGTACGCAGAGGAACTTGAAACTTTTCACCTTCTCCACTACGGTCCAATCGATGTGGATAGGGGCGTGCTCTCTCTGCTCTTTCTTGAAGTCCATAATCAGCTCCTTTGTTTTGTTGACGTTGAAGGAAATGTTACTTTCCTGGCACCACTCCGCCAGGGCCCTCACCTCCTCCCTGTAGGCTGTTTCACCATTGTTGGTAATCAGGCCTACAACTGCTGTGTCATCTGCAAACTTGATGATTGAGTTGGAGGCATGCGTGGTCACACAATCAAGGGTGAACAGGGAGTACATGAGAGGGCTGAGCACACACCTTGTGCAACACCTGTGTTGAGGATCAGCGAAGTGGAGGTGTTGTTTCCTACCTTCACCACCTGGTGCCAGCCCGTCAGGAAGTCCAGGACCCAGTTGCACAGGGCGGGGTTCAGAGCCAGGGCCCCGAGTTTACTGATGAGCTTGGAGGGTACTATGGTGTTGAATGCTGAGCTATAGTCAATGAACAGCATTCTTACATAAGCATTCCTCTTGTCCAGATGGGATAGGGTAGTGTGCAGTGCGATGGCGATTGCATCGTCTGTGGATCTATTGGGGTGGTAAGCAGATTGAAGAAAGTCTAGGGTGTCAGGTAAGGTAGAGCCTCTTAAAGCAGTTCATGATGACAGAAGTGAGTACTACTGGGTGATAGTCATTCAGTTCAGTTACCTTTGCTTTCTTGGATACAGGAACAATGGTGGACATCTTGAAGCAAGTGGGGACAGCAGACTAGGATAGGGAGAGATTAAATATGTCCATAAACACTCCAGCCAGCTGGTCTGGGCATGCTCTGAGGATGCGGCTAGGGATGCCGTCTGGGCCGGCATTCTTGCCAGGGTTAACCCTTTTAAATGTCTTACTCATGTCGGCCATGGAGAAGGAGAGGCCACAGTCCTTGATAGCGGGCCGCGTCGGTGGCACTGTGTTATCCTCAAAGCGGGCGAAGAAGCCGTTTAGCTTGTCCGGGAGCAAGACGTTGGTGTCCACGACGTGGCTGGTTTTCCCCTTGTAATCCATGATTGTCTGTAGACCCTGCCACATACGTCTTGTGTCTGAGCCGTTGAATTGTGACTCTATTTTGTCTCTGTACTGACGTTTGCCTGTTTGATTGCCTTACGGAGGGAATTATTTATATATTTTTTATTTTAAAAAAAAAAAAATTTACCTTTATTTAACTAAGCAAATCAGTTAAGAACAAATTCTTATTTTCAATGACGGCCTAGGAACAGTGGGTTAACTGCCTTGTTCAGGGGCAGAACGACAGATTTTTACCTTGTCAGCTCGGGGATTCAATCTTGTAACCTTTCGGTACTAGTCCAACGGTCTAACCACTAGACTACCTGCCGGAATAACTACACTGTAAGTATTCAACCATATTTCCAGTCATCTTGCCATGGTTAAATGCGGTGGTTCACATTTTCAGTTTTGCGCAAATGCTGCCATCTATCCATGGTTTCTGATTTGGGTAGGTTTAAATAGTCAAAGTGGGAACAACATCCGCTATACACTTCCTGATGAACTCAGTCACCGTGTCAGTGTATATGTCGATGGTATTCTCAGGCTACCCGGAACATATCCCAATTCGCGTTATCAAAACAATCTTGAAGCAAGGCGTCCAATTGGTCAGACCAGCATTGAATAGACCTTAGCACGGGTACTTCCTGTTTGAGTTTCTGTCTATAGGAAATTATGAGCAAAATGGAGTCATGATCTTTTTTGCCGAAGGGAGAGCGGGAGAGGGCCTTCTAGCCATTCCGGAAAATGGAGTAGCAGTGGTCGAGTGTTTTAGCAGCGTGAGTACTAAAGTCAATGTATTGATAGAACTTCGGTAGCGTTTTCCTCAAATGTGCCATCTTGCTTCATCTCTTAATATCTCCATCTCCATAAACTCAAGTACTGTACCTGCCCATAGGCGCAAATAAATTTGCTTTCCAGTCTGTTGACCGCAATACAGATACAGATCATGGAAAATTATACTTGATTGTGTCCTGTGATTGACATATTCAAACTATGGTGTGTCCTGTGATTTCAGTATGATACGTGTATTACATTGACTAGTGTGTGGTGTTGATACCTGAGGGCTGCTGGTTGATGCATGTGGACCTATTCTCTGCTCTCTGTATCATTACAGGGATGACCAGAGGAATGTGTTGCCTGGTAACGGCACTACTGTCAGTGCACAGGGCCAGGAGGAGCACACAAGAGAGCAGCATTATATTGTGTCCTTCCTAACAGCTCTGCTGAGGCGGTACATGGTCATCACTGGGTCACTGTCATTGTTTGGTTATCTCCTGCCAAAGCATCCTCTTTAAAGACAATGAAGAATCAACAGATTGTGATGCTCATATCATGATCAGTATTGTATAATACTGAAGCAAAAAATATATTTCTAGATATTTGTAAAATATCAGTAAAATCTCAAAGATTTGCTGAAAATATTTATGGGGGTGTTTGTTCATTTCAGAAGGTAAATTGCTCACATTTATGCACAAATATACTTTAAATGTGTATTGTGCCTTCTAAAATAATCTTCTACATAGTATATCACATGAATCTCATTTAACAGTATAATAAAGCACTGACGTTACTGATCTCCCTTAGAGCAAATACCTAAAGATCTGTTTCTCTAATTACTTCTATCCTTTTGTTTTATTCCATTATACCAAACAATGTAACACACTCTGTCATTCCTTTACTATAATTCTGCCCTAAACATAGATTTTTTTAGATCTCTGTAAAGACCAACTCTAATTAGTCTTAATCTGAGTCATTTCTTAATCAATCACTTCTTGATATTGACTCATAGCTAAATATATTGTTGAATTAAATAAACTGAAAGGGAGAGGGAGTTTCAGCGTCTTGTGTCTTGTGATAGTGGCGTTGACATAGACTGGGAGATTGGAGATGAAGTTAAGATATTGGAGTCGAGTTAAAAATCTCTCTGGTAAAAAGGACTGATGGATCACATCTGCCTGCTGTGCCCCTCTCCCCCTCTCCCCTCTCCCCCCTCTCCTCTCCCCCTCTCCCCCTCCCCCTCTCCCCCTCTCCCCCCTCCCCCTCTCCCCCCCTCCCCTCTCCCCCTCTCCCCCTCTCCACTACCCCACCTCCTCTACTGTACTCTTTAATCATCATTCAGCAGCACCACAGGGATCGTATCCTGCCCTTCCTCCATCTCCACCCACAACACAGCTTGACCCCCAGAGAAAAGAAATCCGCATGGTCCCTTGCCCACCACCCCCGGCCTCTACCACACTGGAGGGCTGACAAAGCACTCTCTTTCACTGAATCGGAAAAAAGCTACCAGGCTCTCTCACCACCCTAAGGCTAAACCACAACAGATCCTCACAAACATATTTTCCTATTTAAAAAAAGGAAAATAGTAGAAGTCCCAAAAGTAGAAGTCCTGACACTTGGTCAATACAGATCAATGGAAATTGAGTTTCTCATGGAATGAATTTAAAGATAAGCCAAGCTATTAGATAAGCAGTAAATGAGTATATTTTTACATTCTTCACTTCACGTCAGTGGTGACTGGTAGTACTGTAGTATAGCATGTTGTGCAACAGGGTTCTTGACCAGAGGGATATACACTACAATTAAGATGTGCAGCATAGCCAGCACAGTGCGGACCTGACATACAGTGCCTTCAAAAAGTATTCATACCACTTGACTTATTCCACATATTGTTTTGTTACAGCCTGAATTCTAAATTGATTAAATATTTTTTTTCGATATACACAATACCCCATAATGACAAAGTGAAAACATGTTTTTGGAAAAAGTTGCTATTTTATTGAAAATGAAATACAGAAATATCTAATTCAAATAAGTATTCTCACCCCTGAGTCAATACTTTGTAGAAGCACCTTTGGCAGCGATTACAGCTGTGAGTCTTTCTGAGTAAGTCTCTAAGTGCTTTCCACATCTGGATTGTGCAACATTTGCCCATTATTACTTTCAAAATCCTTCAAGCTCTGTCACATTGGTTGTTGATCATTGCTAGACAACCATTTTCAGGTCTTACCATAGATTTTCAAGTAGATTTAAGTAAAAACTGTAACACGGCCACTCAGGAACATTCCTTGTCTTCTTAGTAAGCAACTCCAGTGTAGATTTGGCCTTTTGTTTTAGGTTATTGTCCTGCTGAAAGGTGAATTAATCTCCTTGTGTCTGGTGGAAAGCAGACTGAGCCAGGTTTTACTATAGAATTTTGCCTGCGCTCAGCTCCATTCCATTTCTTTTTATCCTGAAAAACAAGCATTTCCATAACATGATGCAGTCACCACTCTGCTTGAAAATATGGAACGTGGTTCTCAGTAATGTGTTGTATTGGATTTGCCCAAAAAATAACTCTTTGTATTCAGGACAAAAAGTTAATTGCTTTGTCACATTTTTTGCAGTATTACTTTAGTGCCCTGTTGCAGGCAGGATGCATGGGATATCTGTATTCTGTACAGGCTTCTGTCTTTTCACTCTGTAAATTAGGTTAGTATTGTGTAGTAACTACAATATTGTTGATCCATCCTCAGTTTTCTCCTATCACAGCCATTAAACTATGTAACTGTTTTAAAGTCACCATTGGCCTCATGATGACATCCCTGAGCGGTTTCCTTCCTATATGTGCCTTTCTTTGCGAGGCATTGGAAAACATCCCTGTTCTTTGTGGTTGAATCTGTGTTTGAAATTCACTGTCTGACTGAAGGACCTTACATAAAATTGTATGTGTGGGGTACCGAGATGAGGTAGTCATTCAAAAATCATGTTAAACATTATTATGGCACACAGGGTCCATGCAACTTTTTATGTGACTTGTTAAGCACATCTTTACTCCTGAATTTAGTAAGGCTTTCCATAACAAAGGGGTTGAATACTTGACTCAAGACATTTCAGCTTTTCATTTTTAATTAATTTGTAAAAAAATTCAAAAAACAGAATTACACTTTGACCTTATGGGGTATTGTGTATAGGCCAGTGACAAATTCAGGCTGTAACACAACAAAATGTGGTAAAAGTCAAGGGGTATGAATACTTTCTGAAAGCACTGTAGCTCTATACTGGATAGTAGGCCAATATTGTGTTAGTGTGAAATTGTCAATTAAAAAATGAGAGGGAATTACAAAATTAGGTCTTCAAAATAATCTTGAAAAAATAACGAAAATTAAGTATTTATAGTAATTATGATCATGGGAAATGTATGCAATTGAATAGTATCTCAAAAGTATTTCATTTTCTCTATTTTCATTTGAGAGGAATATAACATATACTTTCTCTAAACACACACATATGTCTTTAAAGTTAAATAACATGAAATGTGAGATTCCTTTAGGGTCATTTCAAATACTCTGATGAGGAAACCAGAAATCTAAAGAACTATTTGAGGGGGGGACAAAGTATTCTACAGGAACATGTCAGGAAAATCTATGTATTTTTGGACACCATTTTTATATTTCCCTTTTCGAAGTATATGATATACTTATTTAAAAGTGTGTTTTACATTTGCATAACTAAAAAGTGAATTAATCATTGGAAAACTATTTGTAAATCACATGTAAAAAATGTCAATGTATTTATATTACTAATGTATTTATTACGAGGTGAAGGCCTAAACAAATTAACACGAATAACACGCCTTAAACTTGCATTTTCTTAATTTTATTTAAATTAGTTACTTTATTTTACTTCAAACTATGTAATAATGTTTATGATCAGTTTATAAGCACAAGTTCTAATAACGTATTATAACTTGTCTTATAATAAAGTTAAATCCTTAAATGTAACATTTGTAAATGTATGTAAATCAAAGTGCCACTGAACCCGCCCTAAATGAGCTTTTATTCCCTTATTGTAGGCTATTTGGTGAGTCTACATTTGTCATTGAAATGTTTGCACACACAAAAAAGATCAAAATCTTATAGAAATGTCCCTGATTAAATCTCAAGTACTCGGTTTAACATGCATTAGGCTAAACCATTATTTAATGCACAGTGGCCTTATGCTTGCCAAAATATGATTCATATATTAGCTGACGGTCCACTGTGATATAAACTTTAACTTCGATCAGTCATTTTCAATTACTATTCCTCGTCAATGCGTAAGGAATTTTAATCCTTGAAATGACAATAAATCTTCACACCCACACGGGGGCACGATACATGGCCCTGGTGCATGGATGAGACAGTAATGTCCCTCCCCTGAAATAACGCGTCGATATTTGTAATTTGTCAAATAAATTTGCATGAGAGAAATCATTATTAAACTAAATATAACCAAATGTATGATGTATAGCTTTATAAGGAAGAGTAAATTGTGTCCCCAACATGTACGACAGGAGATCACACATTGTGAAATTATGGATGCAATTTTCTCACCAAAATGTATCAAACAATATGGGTATATAGCTACTCTTTAATAGCCTCGAAATAAATAGATTTCTTTAGATTTAAAACAATACCGCATAGCCAGTCTATCTCTCTTCTGAGAAGTGGTCTAATAACAGATCTAAGACATTTTGCCAAATAGTCTTTCCAATCAACTGGATTCATTTAATAGTTAAAACGCAATGCTTTTGCTCTCTTTCTCTCGGTCTTGCTGCGGTCACCACAAAACATTTCCATTTCCATGTTTTGTGGTGACCAACATAGGATTTTGTGACTAAACCTAATAGCTTAAGGGCGTTCTCCAAGTTCAAAAGTTCACCTTTTACGATCTCCAAAATACCACTGACTTCTCACGTCCAAATAAAAACATTCCTACCTTGGTTCTCAGCAAACGACACTCAAACCAATCACAGTGTGAAATATGCAAGAATCATGACTGACAAACAAAATAAAGTTGTCAGGGAGCACACATGATCAGATAGTTCCCATAGGTAAGACACATTTTCAAAGGCAATTGACAGCCCATGCACAGGGTAGCGTACTGTATTTTTTCACCTTATCAAACCCCACTTAGAATAAGTAAAATATTAAGTAGCGTATAAACAGCATTATTAACTATGTTACAATAATTGTCTAACAATATATCAAGAACGTAAGGAAATGGATATGCATGTTTGTGTTTTTCCCAATGACTGTAAATGTTTTTTCCACATTAATAGATTCGCATGCATAAAACCTGATAAAAAAACTTCATCAAATGTAACCTTTAGACTATGAGGCCTATACTACTGTAGTCAAATTTAATGCTGATGTTTTCAACCACTATTCATTCCCAATAGAATTGGAACAAGGATAGCCCCGACGGCACGTACCGTTAACGGACTTCGCATTGTTTCTCTCTGGGTAATCGAACCCGTTCGTCCTTTCCTCTAACTCCATCCTCCTTCATGAAAGCTGCATGCGCGCCGTTCTATCAGCCGGGCGCCTATTAGCAATATTTTCAATTCGATAATGCAATTAGCTGTCTTCGTTGTGTTAAGACGCTACTGTCTTCACTGGACAGACTGCAGCCCCATGCCTGCTGGTGTCAGTAAAAATAACAGTTCTTCCACACCCCCATACCCACATAAATAATTTACCCTGAACATTACGCAATGACGTACGCGCTGCGGTATGCATTCTGGGTTATGTAGGGTTTGGTCGTCGTGTTTGTAGTTGGTGGTCCTGCATCATTCCGCTGAGTTGGCAATGAGTAGGCAATAAGATTTGTGCAGCAGAACACAATTCTGCTTCAGGTTTTGTGATGTGTTTATAAACATAGAGTAGGATGTAATAACACAGTATTGTTAAGTTTACTTGGATAACGTAAAATGGTCTTCAAGGTTTATAACAAATAATGGCCAAATTAATCAAACAGTGATTGACCATTTTTATTGACTAGGGTGATTCTAGGGGGAAAGTCTACAAAATGTTGTTGTCACGTGTCTGTCACCATTGTATTTTTTGGCCAAAACTGACATTTGTTGATTGAACTTCGTAGTTTAAAGGGCAATTCCGACACTTTTAACCTCATAATCCTTATCTCCAGCACCAAACCACTTTCTACATATGTGAAAAAGACGAATTTCTACATTTTGTAGAAAACATATATAACATTAAAAAGTTATACCGATGACATCATCAAAAGTTTAAAACAGTGATTTTCAAACACAAGGAGATTCGTGGTGATATGGGGAGCAAGAAAAATATTGCAGGTTTTGAAAATAACAATTTTTCTTACATTTAATCCTACCCTGTGATTTTTTAAGACTTTATCTTTTTAGCCACAGATCAAAGAAACATGCTGTTTCCACATAGGCCCTGGTTTGTCGCTGGAGATAATGAATATGAGGTTGAAAAGTGGCGGAGTTGCACTTTAAATGGTTTGTGCCTTGTCATCTAACTCTAATACTAAAGCTACTAATGGAGCCCAAAAAAACGTTTTCGTTTTTTTTTGTGAACTCTCAGGTTTATAGTATCCTTTCTACTCAAACCCATGTGCTTTGATCATGGAGAAAAAAAATCGAACATTCTACTGCAATGGGGGTTTGATTGAATTGAGCCCCCTGGTACAAGACGACCCCAAGGAACACCACTGTGACTGTAAACTTTACAAATAACCAGGAGATGGTGCTGCAACCCTTTCACAATCCACTGCACGTGTCATATCTCCCCTGATCATGTCTTGTTGCGAGCAAGCCGAGCAGCAGTCTGACAACTCTGAACCTTGGGCATAGTCCTACATTTAATATGTGTCAATAAAATATCAAATGGAATGCTAAAATGGTATAGAATAAATGCCGCTTTTACGCGTAATTCATATCCACTGTGCGCCATGCGTAAATGATAATGGTCAGATTTGTCGCAATAAAGGTTTAAAAAGTGTTATTGAATATTAGAAAACTATTGAAACACGTCTCACGTCTGAAATGACTGTAATGCTAAGATTATATTTATTATAAAATGATAAAGTTAATGTCAAGTGTGTATGTAAATTGCCCCTCCCATGTGTGGAGAAGAGAAGATGGGTGGATGATGTTTACTCTTACCGCTGATGCACAGAGCCAAGGACTAGAGTGCAGACAGCGCCTGATCAACTTGTAAAACTGCTTCCTGCGCATATTACAGCAAAAACATACACGACGTGGGTCTATGGCAATGGAGCCCTAATATCTCGTGCGAACGTCTTACCTCATGGATTGAATAATATAGTAACCGATCTTCTTGTCATTCCGACATAAAAGGTTGTTATTGGAGGGATTATTTATCTGTCATCAGGCACCTGGGAGAAAATGTGGAGATTTACGCATTTATTAGCTTGCCTACTGGTGGTGTGTAAAGATGTCACTGCGCAGAGTAAGGTAAGTAATAGGCATGACTTAGTAATAGACTGATAACACCTGTTTGATGCTGCAATGGCAAAGGTAAGGAACTCCACCATGCGTAATGGAACTGGGATTCCTTGTGATAAAATCTGAATAAGAATTTGTAAATCCTGTCCTGCAGCTCTGCTACAGTAGGCGATATGGATTACTGCTGTTCAGATTATATCTGAAAAGCAATGATTTATGCATTCTTTAAAAAAAAAAAACATTATCACACTTAAAAATCAAAATACATTATTTCCATTAAATTATTGCACAATTTGCATAGTTCAATTCAAAATAGTTCATTCGTTCACGTGGGTGTGAAGGCCCAACGGTCTTGTAGCATGAGGTTGTTGAAAGGGAGGAGCAGTTTGCATGACAAACAGTAGGCCTACACATAATGTTATCCCAATAATCCATAGGATTTCCAAATTAGAATGCCCATTCCCAATATCAACCATTGCTTCATATGGCCAGGTGTCCAGTCAGCGATCAATAATTTTGCCTCTCCATGGACACCAATGAGAAATGGCAGCCCTGACTCTCTCTCTCTCTACTTTCAATCTTGAGGGGACTGGGCATCATGCCTACTACACACCAGCCTTCTAATGTAATTCCGCACATTTGTTGCTATGATGAATAGATGTCATAAATGAAAAATTACATCAGCCTGCTTGGTTAATAAATATAGGCTTTGAATCACCTTATTGCATGTCATCAGACTCAGTAACCATTACATTAGGTTTTCCCAGTGAGCCTTTATGTGTAGGGCCTGATGCCAGATTAAATGTAGGAAGAGATGGCAGTGGCACCCAGTCGGGTAACAGTAATATCTGCCCTACCTTGTTTGAACAGCTGCTGGACTTCCATAACCCCTCTCATAGAACTGCAATGCTTTGAGGAGAGTCTAATCCCTACTCCCCCATGGTTCTGTGTGGATGACTACTTCCCCCTTGGTCTAGAAAACAACATGGGTACAAGACAAGAGGCACACAAGCCCATGAAGGCTGTCTAGCAGATTTTCTTCTCCTTTGTGCGTGAGGGGAACAGTGTGTGTGGAAGAGTTAGAACAATGAGCACAGGTTTCATGTGTTCACATCATGGTATTAGTTTTCTCTCAACAACAGTGGAATGTAGTGTAAAATTGCATTAGCAGGACTCTAAAAATGATAATCCCTTATTATTACCCTGATCATCAACTGTATTGAGGGTGGCCTGGAGGAAAGCCCAGTAGGATCACTAACAAGCTTGTGATTGATTTTAACATGGTTCTCTCTGTCCTCTGTGAGACGTCTCATGTGCCTGACTTCCCTCTTCCCCATTACGTCCCATTGGACACATCCTGCCCAGCCTACAGTGTCATGGCCCACTGGTGGCACTGAGATGATTGCGAGACAAAGACAGCTCAGAGGAGGACACAGACGGTACAGTGCAATGGCATGGGAACAGGCGTGTGCACCTGCCCCTTGTTTTGGTTGTAAACAAGGCCAGGAATACTGCCGAGAGGTCAATGAGAGGACGAAGAGAGAGAGACGGAGAGAGAGAGAGATGTAGGGAGGAGACAGGACGCCCCCCTGTCACAGTAATGAACTAACAAGCCTCAGTGTGTCCCTGGGACTTAATGAATAAATGAGATTCAATGTGTTAGACGGTCTGTCTGAAGGTCTCAGTGGCCGTGGCCTCACTGCAGCTGGAAGAGGGCTTTGATTCTGAACAGCAGGAAATGAAGGAGACAGTGACACAGACCGTAACAGCAAACAACAAGCAATCTTCCCTTTTCTTCTGAGCGATGTGATGTAAGAGAAAACTAACACACATTTATAGCTGAAAGCTTAATTATTAGTTCTATTTGTCTGAGCTCTTTATCTAAGGACGCTCCATATAGAAAATGGCTGCCAGAGGACCACATGGTCAAAGGGAAGTATGTTTCACCCATCCTCTACACCACCTGCCTTCCACCTGCTTTTCCAGTGTGCATTGCTGTATGTCTCCTTGTGCCTGACTGCTATGATGTGAATCTGTGCCCAGTGAGGAGCCAGCAGGGTCTTGCTGTTAGTTCCACAACGGAGAGAGAGGATGTCTCCTTCAGCTGGCAATTTCTCCCAAGCAGCATCCATCACATCCAGGGTCCATCACTGTGTTTTATGGTTGGAAAAAAACATCAAAATTAAGGGAAGGTTTGATGCAATTGTACAATCGTGGAATATTATACAATGATCTATGTTTTTTCCTAAAAGCAAACTATCAGTTCCATCTATATATCTATCCAGTAGGCAGTCACCTGTATACGTATCCCTTTCAAACACCTGGCTCCCAAAACAACAGCATCTGGGGAGGAAAGCAATGACAACCAGCTAATTCCATTCATGACTTTGGTTCCAGACTTGCCCTGATAATACAAAGATAACTGTTTACAGATAAATAATCTTACTGTAACACAGATTGGCTAACTACCCCCCCCCCCATCTCTTTCTCTCTCTCCTCTCATCTGGATCAATCAGTAGTAGCCACTGAAGATAACCAAAAGGCTCATAGTGTGCTTGGTCGTACACATAAACAGCTCTAGATGGAATGTGGATGTGTACCCCCAAAAGAAACAAGTGCTCAGTAAGCTTGTGTCCAGCTAATTAGCGTGCTAGTGCTAATGCCAGTTTCTGTTCAGGTTAGGGACAGCAATTTCATGGTTCATCTCCAGGCTGAAGGCTTAAGTTTCCCCCTGTAGTCCAGGTTCAGATTTTCAGTGGCACAGTAAGACTGTTTATCATAAGCACTACTAATTAGATTAGGAATCAGGTGGACTTTCTGGACAAGAATTTGGACTCCAGTTTGGTCTGTAATGTTTAGACTGGAGAACAAGGTGATAAGTCAAATCATTTAAAGGGTCTTCATGGGTGAAAAATTATCTTAAAGTCAAGCTAAGTCAATATTCTACTAGCTGTTGTAAAGACCTAAATTGATGCATTAGGGTAATACAATTCCATCTTATTAGATGGTGATTTTGGGGTGAACTTCTCTTTAACCTTTTTCCTAACCTGAAATATCATCGCTTTGATTTAGTAAACAGAAAAACCCTTTCCAGACATGTAAATACTGTGTGGAAGCATTTCGCTACACCCGCAATAACATCTGCTAAATATGTGAATGTGACCAATGACATTGGATTTGACATGGATTGGATTCAGCCCTATCACTCTAACAGTCCTACATCTGTTAAGGGAGGAGTTGTATATATCAGCTTACCTCAGAAACAGCTTACTGAGTTGAGAGTCTTTGCGATGGACAACTGACCTGCATCAGCGTCTGTTCTTGATCTACACTGCTCAAAAAAATAAAGGGAACACTTAAACAACACAATGTAACTCCCAGTCAATCACACTTCTGTGAAATCAACTGTCCACTTAGGAAGCAACACTGATTGACAATACATTTCACATGCTGTTGTGCAAATGGAATAGACAACAGGTGGAAATTATAGGCAATTAGCAAGACATCCCCAATAAAGGAGTGGTTCTGCAGGTGGGGACCACAGACCACTTCTCAGTTCCTATGCTTCCTGGCTGATGTTTTGGTCACTTTTGAATGCTGGCGGTGCTTTCACTCTAGTGGTAGCATGAGACGGAGTCTACAACCCACACATGTGGCTCAGGTAGTGCAGCTCATCCAGGATGGCACATCAATGCGAGCTGTGGCAAGAAGGTTTGCTGTGTCTGTCAGCGTAGTGTCCAGAGCATGGAGGCGCTACCAGGAGACAGGCCAGTACATCAGGAGACGTGGAGGTGGCCGTAGGAGGGCAACAACCCAGCAGCAGGACCGCTACCTCCGGCTTTGTGCAAGGAGGAGCACTGCCAGAGCCCTGCAAAATGACCTCCAGCAGGCCACAAATGTGCATGTGTCTGCTCAAACGGTCAGAAACAGACTCCATGAGGGTGGTATGAGGGCCCGACGTCCACAGGTGGGGGTTGTGCTTACAGCCCAACACCGTGCAGGACGTTTGGCATTTGCCAGGGAACACCAAGATTGGCAAATTCGCCACTGGCGCCCTGTGCTCTTCACAGATGAAAGCAGGTTCACACTGAGCACATGTGACAGACGTGACAGAGTCTGGAGACGCCGTGGAGAACGTTCTGCTGCCTGCAACATCCTCCAGCATGACCGGTTTGGCGGTGGGTCAGTCATGGTGTGGGGTGGCATTTCTTTGGGGGGCCGCACAGCCCTCCATGTGCTCGCCAGAGGTAGCCTGACTGCCATTAGGTACCGAGATGAGATCCTCAGACCCCTTGTGAGACCATATGCTGGTGCGGTTGGCCCTGGTTCCTCCTACTGCAAGACAATGCTAGACCTCATATGGCTGGAGTGTGTCAGCAGTTCCTGCAAGAGGAAGGCATTGATGCTATGGACTGGCCCGCCCGTTCCCCAGACCTGAATCCAATTGAGCACATCTGGGACATCATGTCTCGCTCCATCCACCAACGCCACGTTGCACCACAGACTGTCCAGGAGTTGGCGGATGCTTTAGTCCAGGTCTGGGAGGAGATCCCCCAGGAGACCATCCGCCACCTCATCAGGAGCATGCCCAGGCATTGTAGGGAGGTCATACAGGCACGTGGAGGCCACACACACTACTGAGCCTCATTTTGACTTGTTTTAAGGACATTACATCTAAGTTGGATCAGCCTGTAGTGTGGTTTTCCACTTAAATTTTGAGTGTGACTCCAAATCCAGACCTCCATGGGTTGATAAATTGGATTTCCATTTATTATTTTTGTGTGATTTTGTTGTCAGCACATTCAACTATGTAAAGAAAAAAGTATTTAATAAGATTATTTCTTTCATTCAGATCTAGGATGTGTTGTTTAAGTGTTCCGTTTATTTTTTTGAGCAGTATATTTACAGTCAGATCCAGAATTATTGTCACCCTTAATAAATAAGAGCAAAATATAGTGAATAAATCATAATTTTAGATAATTTTTAGAAATTTGTTAAACAAAATCTCTATATCTGAGCAATCGTATTAGTATAAAATAATATAATTTCCCCTTTTTTTGCAAACAATATAGCTCAGTATTTCTATTATTTATTTTCTACAGTCTTTTTTGCTCATCTTAATCAAGGGTGACAAAAATTCTGGACCTGACTGTGTATTAATACAAGTTTGTGGAAAGTAGCCTACATAAATGATCTTGTGTGTTAAAGCTACAGAGCCCTTGTTAAGTCCACATGCCGTAGGCCTAGTAACAACATGCAGCTGGCCTGAACAATTAGACAAAATCTACGGTCTGAAACGGACATCCTTGTTTATACGGACCAAGGTTAGTGTTACAGTAACAGTGTTAAGGCCATCATAGAATAACATTGGTTTTCTGTGTTTAAAGATAAGACTAACAAGCTCCTGGAATGTGCCAGCCATTGTGTATAATGAATTTTGTTTTTAACAATTGTGGACACAATTGAGGTTTCACTTAGTCATTGTCACTGTAAGAGTGGCCGCAGCCTTCAGTGAGTTAGTGATCTAATCATGTACTGTGGTCTATGGAATGTGTGTGAATGTGAAGCCATGCAGTTGGGTCCCTTCCCCCTATTGTACAGACAAGAGTTTGTCTTTGGGTCCTATTCTTTTGACCTGAAACTTGACCGCTCTCAGAGGTCAAAGGCTCCAAACTCAAAGCATGCGTTAAGCTTTTAGCAGTCTCAATTATGAATTATCTGAGGTCTGTTGTCTGCTTTCATGCTGGAAGTTCTCTTGGCATGGGATGCTAAATGAACAGAGCGAGGACAATAATGGTTCGCATAGCCAATATAATTTAGCTTTCTTTATAATTAGGACAGTGGACGTCCATCTTGCTCCAGTCTGTGTGTACAGTTGACAGGGGAAAGAGGGAGGAGCCTATAAATGAATGGTGTGTTCTATGTCTTCCCTCTTAATCAATACACAAAATCACAAACACAGGTGTCTTGGAGGCAACCCAGTCAAGCTGGAAGGAATTTCACCAGGTTTGCCATAGTACTTAGTACTTGAAGCATCTTAAGCTCATGTTGCTAAGGAGCAGCCTCGGTTTGGCTCGCCTGCGTCTTGGGTGGAACAATAAGGCTCAGTGGGGCTATGGGCACAACCCCTCCAAGGGAACTTGAATCTGCTAATCCACTCTGTTTTCATGTGGTTCTAGCATTTGTCAACCCAACCCACTGCCTTTTTCACTTGACATGGGTCAGGAATGGCCGGCCACTACGCACACAGGGGTCTTGCCCAATAATCAAAGACCCCTCTGAGTGTAAGTCTGCAGTAATGGAGGGTACTGCCCCCCAACCCACTCGTGTCACTCAGGCTGCATTCCTCCACTAATGAGCCCACCCCCTCCCTCCACCCACTCCTCTCCCTACCCTCACCAGCCTGCAGGGTCTGGCCTCCATAAACATTCTCACTCTCAGAGAACCCTCAGTAACTGGACATGTACGCACTGTTACTTAGGGTTGATGCTCTAAGCTTGGGTTTAGGTTGCTCTTTACTGACATAGACAAGCAGACTTGCTCTCCACAGGTATCTGCCCAGATCTACAGTTGACCTGCCCAGTGCAGGTTGGGTGCAGAAGGAAGCAGACAATTCTCCCCTAAATACCTTGATTGAGTGCACAGTTGAGACGTTTATCCTGTCTCGATACAACGTGGCAGAGTAAGGGCACAGACAGACAGAATATCTGTAATGCTGCATTCTTGTGCTGCTGTAAGTGGTACCACATGTGGGTCTGCCTGCCCCAGGGTTTATAGAGATGCATGTGGGTCTGCCTGCCCCAGGGTTTATAGAGATGCATGTGGGTCTGCCTGCCCCAGGGTTTATAGAGATGCATGTGGGTCTGCCTGCCCCAGGGTTTATAGAGTTTCATGTGGGTCTGCCTGCCCCAGGGTTTATAGAGATGCATGTGGGTCTGCCTTCCCCAGGGTTTATAGAGATGCATGTGGGTCTGCCTGCCCCAGGGTTTATAGAGTTTCATGTGGGTCTGCCTGCCCCAGGGTTTATAGAGATGCATGTGGGTCTGCCTGCCCCAGGGTTTATAGAGATGCATGTGGGTCTGCCTGCCCCAGGGTTTATAGAGATGCATGTGGGTCTGCCTGCCCCAGGGTTTATAGAGATGCATGTGGGTCTGCCTGCCCCAGGGTTTATAGAGTTTCATGTGGGTCTGCCTGCCCCAGGGTTTATAGAGATGCATGTGGGTCTGCCTGCCCCAGGGTTTATAGAGATGCATGTGGGTCTGCCTGCCCCAGGGTTTATAGAGTTTCATGTGGGTCTGCCTGCCCCAGGGTTTATAGAGATGCATGTGGGTCTGCCTGCCCCAGGGTTTATAGAGATGCATGTGGGTCTGCCTGCCCCAGGGTTTATAGAGATGCATGTGGGTCTGCCTGCCCCAGGGTTTATAGAGATGCATGTGGGTCTGCCTGCCCCAGGGTTTATAGAGTTTCATGTGGGTCTGCCTGCCCCAGGGTTTATAGAGATGCATGTGGGTCTGCCTGCCCCAGGGTTTATAGAGATTCATGTGGGTCTGCCTGCCCCAGGGTTTATAGAGATGCATGTGGGTCTGCCTGCCCCAGGGTTTATAGAGTTTCATGTGGGTCTGCCTGCCCCAGGGTTTATAGAGATGCATGTGGGTCTGCCTGCCCCAGGGTTTATAGAGATGCATGTGGGTCTGCCTGCCCCAGGGTTTATAGAGTTTCATGTGGGTCTGCCTGCCCCAGGGTTTATAGAGATGCATGTGGGTCTGCCTGCCCCAGGGTTTATAGAGATGCATGTGGGTCTGCCTGCCCCAGGGTTTATAGAGATGCATGTGGGTCTGCCTGCCCCAGGGTTTATAGAGATGCATGTGGGTCTGCCTGCCCCAGGGTTTATAGAGTTTCATGTGGGTCTGCCTGCCCCAGGGTTTATAGAGATTCCAAAATCTCATTGGAGGAAGATGACAGGTTAAGCCCCCTGGAAAGAGGGTGTGAGAGGGAGCTGGGCCCCAGAAGGTGCTGGAAGATGAGCTTAGCATCAATACAGTGCAGCAACCCTCTGGCCTCTACATGGGGAGATGACCAGAGAGAGCACTGCCACTCACAGACACCAGCAGAGAGACAGACTGAGAGAAAGGCACTTGAGAACTACTGTGACATCTTAAGTTCTCTGTGAAATCAAGGTTTTGCACGTCATCGACCTCCTGTCAACAACAAACAAACGTTAAATCAGATTTGCAATAAATGTATGATATAGAAATGTCAAATTTATGACTGAGCCTAAATATGAAACCCATAAACACTTCACTTTGATGACTGTCTATAATAAAATATGTATTGTTTATTCAGTGTTTGTTTTTTGTTATTTATCTGGAGTGATTCTGAGGATGATGTCAGTAGAATGAGCTTTTACATGGTCGGCCAGAGTTCTCTCATTTTACACCATATGTGGGGAGTGCTAGCGTCCGACACAGCTGGGGATAAGAGTTAATGGCATTGCGTTGGTCTCAATGGCTTTCATGTGCTTCATGACGGCTAGTGTTCAAAGAAGAGGAAGCATGTGGTTAATGTCCCAAGATCACTTTCATTCCCATGCTTTTGTTTCCCTCCTAAGAAAATGTATGTATTATTCATAGAATGTCCACCAGGGAGGGAGTCATTCAGAACATTGGAACAACTCTCCATAGACTGCTGTGAGAAGAAAACCCAAGCTCAGCGTATATTTTAATGAATCATAATGTTCACGGGGTGAATTGATATAAAGTTCAACCCTGACCATTGATCACTATGAGTTGCTTTCTCAGAATGTCTGTCAGGATTTGTGATAACTGATCAGGCTCCAGACTAGCCCTTTTACATTCAACCCCACGCTGTGACATCATCCCAGGCTGTGATGCCTACTGTAGCTGAGGGACAGGAACCATGTCCAGCTCATTACACATCAACAATGCTTTTTTTCAATTAGTGTTATACAACATTTCAAATCAGTCCATTTCATCCACTCTCTTCAACTCTGTCTCCTGTCAGATCTTCGGGGAGACGGAGCCGGTGCGGATGACGTCGGAGGGCTCAGACTGTCGCTGTAAGTGCATCATGAGGCCGCTGAGCAAGGATGCATGCCAGCGTCTGCGGAGTGGCAGCGTGCGCGTGGAGGACTTTTACACGGTGGAGACCGTCAGCTCTGGATCGGACTGCAAGTGTTCCTGCACTGCCCCCCCCTCCTCCCTCAACCCCTGTGAGAATGAGTGGAAGATGGAGAAGCTGAAGAAACAGGCCCCTGAACTGCTCAAGGTGAGTTCCAGCAGTAACAGACACAACTTAGTGATAAAATAACATTACAACTGTAAATGTTGCTAGTAAAATCACTTCATTGACTGTAAAGACCGTGACAGAGACCCTGATTGCATGTGTGTGGTTTGGTCCTGAAGATATACTGTACATAACCATGGGAGAAGCAGAAATAGGATATCCTTATAATTGTTCAAATTAAAGCGTTAAAATATCCCAGGTTGTTGCACAGACAGTTTTCCATGAGCTCACTGGGTTCTCTATCTGTTGATAACATCTCAGCACCTCGCAGGATGTACGTATCTGAAGCACACATACATTTTTCACTGGAAGTGAGAGGAGAGGAGATGAGGCATGCTATGCGCCACATGAAGAGAAGAACCAGAACCAGATGTGTGATCTGACTGGGTTTAGACATAGCCATGTCTTATAAGGAATACATTGAATTGCATTACAAAGGAAAGGCTCAAAATAACTTTTGGGGAGGGCTTTTAATGCAATATGAGAGCAAAATTGTTGAAACACTGGATTTGTAGTTGGCAGGTGTCTGATTCATGACTGAGAGATGAGGGTAGTATAAAGCAGCACCCATTGTTAAGTCAATACTTTTAAATTAAAATAGGCGTGGGTGGTTTTAGGTGTTATTGAAGTCACATACTCAATTAAATGGAAAACCTGTCAACATATTTTTCTGCTTCTTTATTATGTTTTGTGCTAATACTCTCCTCTGTGCTGTGTGTGGGTGTACAGCTGCATTCCATGGTGGACCTACTGGAGGGGACGCTGTACAGTCTGGACCTCATGAAGGTTCACTCCTACATCAATAAGGTGGTCTCCCAGATGAACACACTAGAGGAGGTAAGGACCAAAAAAACAACATCCTCGTAGAGTACAACAAGTAGCACAATAACAAGGACATAAAACAAAAACCAGGGAATACTAGGTTTGCATGCCTTCCTATATACTGTATGTGAGTGTGTTTGAGTTATTGCCATTCTAGCTGTATATGGTCCTTATGCAGACAGAGAACTGATTAAATGGTTTGTGATTAGATACCAGTAATTCCCCCCCTAAACGGCATGGTTACAGTATCCACAGAGATGTCTTTAACCCCCACAGCTATTCACTAGTCAAACAGGAGAAGATGAACTAAAGGGGGAAAGAGATTTGTGTGACTGGTTCTCCCAGGTTTTGTGTTTGTAATGTTTTTACCAAAGGGGTCTGTTTTCGTTAACAAAGTTATTTGCATTTGGTTGGTACAATGGACTGGCCGGATTCTTAGAACACGTCTGTTTCCCCAGACAATCAAGACCAACCTGACTCGGGACAATGAGTTTGTAAGGGACAGCATGATCACTCTGACTAACCAGTTTAAGAGGTATGAGAACTACTCCAGCATCATGATGAGCATCAAGAAGCAGATCTCCAGTCTGGGCCTTCAGCTACTGCAGAAAGACCAAACAGAGACCAAAGCTCAGGTAAGTGTGTCTCTCAAACACACACACACCCACCACACAAAAGCTTGCTCACAAATTACACATCAAACACACAAATCAACGTTCACATGCCCGCTGACACACCATAAATCACAGGCTTGAATTGAATGTCAATGTTTACAGGACACCAATGATGAGAAAACCAAGGACACCGTAAAAAAAACTAAAATAAAGCCCCCTTCATCCAAGCCCCCTCCCAAGCCGCCCAAGGAAAAGGTCGTAAAACCTAAAAAAGAGAGCACCAAGCCTGGGAAACCTGTCAAGCCTGACCCCACAGCCAAGGCCAAGGTGGCAGGGCACCAGCCGGGGGTAGTGAGGGGCATCACCTACTACAAAGCAGCCAAGGTGGATGGGGACGAGCACGGCACAGGTGGTAAAGGTGAGAGAACAAGGGCCGATACAAGATGGCGCCGATAGACATGGTCGCCCTGTTCATTGCTCCTATGAAACTTTGCACAAGCATTTCCCTACACCCGCAATAACATCTGCTAAATATGTGTATGCGACCAATACAATTTGACTTGATAAAGGGGGAGAGTTGGACCACTCAGTATGAGCATGTGTATGGAGCCCACTCACCCCTAAAGTCAACATTGGGCTGTGACTTCAGCTGAGTTAGCAGCACTCAGCCAGCTTGTATGAGATCATCTATGTGCTGTTCTAATGTTCTCAGACCCTATTGTGATTGTTCTCAACTAAACCAAATAACTAAATTGTACTCTTGGATCTGATCTACATGACATTATGCTGGATCAGCATTACACCAGACTGTATTTCAGATTCCCAACCCAAATGGATGTTGTACGTCTCCATCGCATGTTTTCTTTTTTTGTGTAGAGCAAGCCATTCAAATTTGAATGAAATATGTTGTTCTTACACACGTGTGATAAAAGAGTGTAAATCTTAGTACTACTCTTGGCATCTTGGAAACAGTAAAACAGTGAATCCTTCACCGTGTAGATCACCAGATCCACAGTACAAGATTTATCCTGCTGTTATTTCCAACCAAGCAGGGCTTGGGCCATCAGAGGATCGAATTGCATGCGTGCATTCAGCGAGTATTAAATAATACATAGAGCTAATGGAATGTCGTTTCAATGGAACATTGCCACATCCATGACATGCCTCAGCTTCACTCCTCGCACACAATGTGTTGTGGGCCCTCATCACTGTGCCGATGAAAGCTGACAAAACATTTCCTGACTCCTTACAATCCTTATTGAATAGATACTGTAGGTATGCTAGGTTTGCTCAGGGCGCAAATGCACATATGCCGTCAGGTCATGTGTTCTGCCATGCCAAGCTGTTTAGCCATACTTTGGTGAGTGCAGCCACACTTGTCAACCCAGTGAATCGATTCAGCTTAATTTCCATAGTCTCTCACAAAGAGTAGTTTGCCTTTATTCAAAGGTGAATGTTAACCAGAAGTCTTGCATCTATTAGATAAAGGACGATGTGGCTTTTGAAGTATCAAGCAACACATCTTCTCTTTCACAACATACTTTAGAGACCTACAGCACATTCTCCTATCAATGCTGCCTGACTGACTCCTAAGCTGTCCCTGACACCCTATCTTGTTAGGCCTTCAGTAGATACATGTGGTCAAGTAGTGTGCACGGCTAGCACCCTGAGGTTCAGAGTGCGCGTGTGGTGCAGATGTGCTGCTTATGTAGCAGGCAGAGACGTTTTATCTCACGCATCTGTCTGGCAGCTAAGGAAGTGAGAGTATGAGTAACAGAGGGGATCAGCCTCAGGCTGGCCCAGTCCTCCTGACACTATCCTCTGTTCTGCTATTCTCTCTCCATGGCCAGGGATAAGAAAATGCCATGTGAGGGCTGTGGAATTCTGAATCCAAACAGAGAGGCAGAGACAGCGGGACAGACTTGGTTACAGAGGAGGGGACAGAGACAGTGAGAGGAAGCTGGCATGCTCTGTGCTATATAACTAATGCATTCCCCTTTGATGTGGCCCCTGGAAATCTGTGGTACTGTACAGTGTCTGTCTCTCTGACAGAGGTCTCAAAAGCAGCTCATACAGGGCCTTTTTGATTAATTAAGCCAACTAATTCTAATTAAAACTAGTAAAGATAAGGACCCTCCAGACTTTGAATTTGAGTCTAACTAAATCCCATGGCCTACTTTCCAATACTTGTCTTTATCCTCAGACAACGCTGCCAAGACTCACACCATCCACCACGTCAAAGAGACACACTCTGAGGACGGAGGTGCTGAAATTGTCCTGGAAACCATTGAGGGAACCACAGCTGAGCCAACAACTACCAAAGAAATTGCTACCACTACCACAACCACCACCACTACCACGAGCACAACAACAACGGCAGCAACAACAGCCAGTACTACAATGCCATCCGTTACCACCACCACCATTGTAGCAAGAGTTGAAAGGCTAGACAGACCAGCCCCCACCATCATGCTGTTCCTAGACAACTCTGACAACAACAGCCGGCCAATCCTACACAGAGCAGGTAGCCTGACCTACACAATTACCTAGTGTAGTGTGCATTATACTACACCATATAACAACTAAGTGTGCTCATTGACAGCAATAGAGACAGTCAGTGCTATGACTCTGTCCAATTCAGTAACGGATAAACATGTAACGTTTAGCTGCCAGAATATGTGTGACCGTGAAATTGGATGATTGAAAACTCATGCAGGCCATTCTTCATCCAGTTTTCTGGTAGTTTCTGTGTTGACTGTATTGTACTGTACTTGGCAGGTAAAATCCTGGACTGTGAGGGGACTCTGGCCTCTATTGAGCTCCCAGAGAAGCAGCACAGCTATGGGCGGAACGAAGGAGCCTGGATGAAGGATCCCCTGGCCAAGGACTCAAAGATCTACGTCACCAACTATTACTACGGCAACAACCTGGTGGAGTTCCGAAACCTGGACAACTTCAAACAAGGTGGGCATGGCATAGAAATTGAATACTGTTATATCATTATAATTGTTAATTATTTTCTATTATTTTCAATTTCTATGGCGCATGGGGTTTCAACTGTACCTATATGGAATGAGATCAGTGTAACAGTATTATAGTCTCTAATGATCTGTAGTGACCCATGAAATGTAGTGAGTAGAAAGTGTCCCATGAAATGTAGTGAGTAGAAAGTGTCCCATGAAATGTAGTGAGTAGAAAGTGTCCCATGAAATGTAGTGAGTAGAAAGTGACCCATGAAATGTAGTGAGTAGAAAGTGTCCCATGAAATGTAGTGAGTAGAAAGTGACCCATGAAATGTAGTGAGTAGAAAGTGACCCATGAAATGTAGTGAGTAGAAAGTGTCCCATGAAATGTAGTGAGTAGAAAGTGACCCATGAAATGTAGTGAGTAGAAAGTGTCCCATGAAATGTAGTGAGTAGAAAGTGTCCCATGAAATGTAGTGAGTAGAAAGTGACCCATGAAATGTAGTGAGTAGAAAGTGTCCCATGAAATGTAGTGAGTAGAAAGTGACCCATGAAATGTAGTGAGTAGAAAGTGACCCATGAAATGTAGTGAGTAGAAAGTGACCCATGAAATGTAGTGAGTAGAAAGTGACCCATGAAATGTAGTGAGTAGAAAGTGACCCATGAAATGTAGTGAATAGAAAGTGACCCATGAAATGTAGTGAGTAGAAAGTGACCCATGAAATGTAGTGAGTAGAAAGTGACCCATGAAATGTAGTGAGTAGAAAGTGACCCATGAAATGTAGTGAGTAGAAAGTGACCCATGAAATGTAGTGAGTAGAAAGTGTCCCATGAAATGTAGTGAGTAGAAAGTGACCCATGAAATGTAGTGAATAGAAAGTGACCCATGAAATGTAGTGAGTAGAAAGTGACCCATGAAATGTAGTGAATAGAAAGTGACCCATGAAATGTAGTGAATAGAAAGTGACCCATGAAATGTAGTGAGTAGAAAGTGACCCATGAAATGTAGTGAGTAGAAAGTGACCCATGAAATGTAGTGAGTAGAAAGTGACCCATGAATGTAGTGAGTAGAAAGTGACCCATGAGATGTAGTGAGTAGAAAGTGTCCCATGAGATGTAGTGAGTAGAAAGTGACCCATGAAATGTAGTGAGTAGAAAGTGACCCATGAAATGTAGTGAGTAGAAAGTGACCCATGAAATGTAGTGAGTAGAAAGTGACCCATGAAATGTAGTGAGTAGAAAGTGACCCATGAAATGTAGTGAGTAGAAAGTGACCCATGAAATGTAGTGAGTAGAAAGTGACCCATGAAATGTAGTGAGTAGAAAGTGACCCATGAAATGTAGTGAGTAGAAAGTGACCCATGAAATGTAGTGAGTAGAAAGTGACCCATGAAATGTAGTGAGTAGAAAGTGACCCATGAAATGTAGTGAGTAGAAAGTGACCCATGAAATGTAGTTAGTAGAAAGTGTCCCATGAAATGTAGTGAGTAGAAAGTGACCCATGAAATGTAGTGAGTAGAAAGTGACCCATGAAATGTAGTTAGTATACACTACAGTAGCTCGAGACTCAAACATGCAGGTTTAGTTGTAATACTGTGCTTTTCATTTCACACAGAAAGTCGTCCCCCTCCTCCTTCCTGCATTAGTACTTGGTGAGAGAAATAGGATTACTCCTCTTAACTGACTGGGGAAAATGATCTCTCCCACTGGACTGGCCTGGTTGATTTAGAGGTGTTTGGACAGAAGCTTTTTTTAACTCACATCTTACAAAGCGTGAAGAGATTTTGCTCTGGTATCCAGTAGGGTGGTGAGTTCACAGCAGTGTGCGGATGACTAGGTATCTCTGTGAGTGGCTGTGATCCCTGCCTAGGCTGACATGTGCCTCCCCTTTGAACTGGCCAGAGCTGAGAGGGATTAGAGAGGCATGGGCTGGGGCGGGGGGTGGTTCTGCGCTAACAGGTTGTTTTTGTCCTTCACTGCAGCTTCATTCATTATCTAAATCACACTTCCTGAGGTGGAACTGTTAGAGAGCGATGTGACCAGATATGATCATGACACTAATAACAGGAAATCTGTGTGGACAGTGGGACAGTCAAACAGAAACTAACCCGTCTCACATGTGAAACCATTATATATACATTTATGGTATAACTATTAAACACCTCAGTGGCACCCACAATGACTTTTTTATTTCTTTTACCTTTATTTAACTAGGCAAGTCAGTTAAGAACAAATTCTTATTTTCAATGACGGCCTAGGAACAGTGGGTTAACTGTCTTGTTCAGGGGCAGAACGACAGATTTGAACCTTGTCAGCTCGGGGATTCAAACTTGCAACCTTTCGGTTACTAGTCCAACGCTCTAACTACTAGGCTACCCTGCCGCCCCTGACTGTACATGACTGTACATGTGTATATATAAGATGGCATGATGTTAGCATACTGTATGGGGGGTAACATGATATGCAGTTAGTTTCTCAGTAAACATCCCTGCATATGGTCCTGTTAGGTCGCTGGAGCAACCTCTTCAAACTGCCTTACAACTGGATCGGCACGGGCCACGTGGTGTACAACGGAGCCTTCTACTACAACCGAGCTTTCACCAAGAACATCATCAAGTACGACCTGAGGATGCGCTACGTGGCCGCCTGGACCCTCCTGCATGATGTGGTTTATGAGGACACTACCCCCTGGAAGTGGAGAGGTCACTCGGACATTGACTTTGCCGTGGACGAGAGTGGGCTGTGGGTGATCTACCCTTCCATGGACTATGACTACTCCCAGCAGGAGGTGATTGTCATCAGTAAGCTGGACCCTGGAGATCTGTCCATGAAGAAGGAGACCACCTGGAGGACGGGCCTGAAGAGGAACTCCTATGGGAACTGCTTCATCATCTGTGGGGTGCTGTACGCTGTGGACGTCTATAACCAGAAGGAAGGGGAGGTGAACTATGCCTACGACACCCACACCAACTCAGAGGCTATCCCTCACCTGCCCTTCACCAACGAGTACGCCTACACTACCCAGATAGACTACAACCCCAAGGAGAAGGTCCTGTATGCCTGGGACAATGGACACCAACTCACATATAACATACACTTTGTTGACCAATGAGAACAGGTGTTTTATGCTCTGGTAAAGTATCATCAGCACCATGACAGGGTCGCCATCCCCCATAGAGATAAGAGAGATGGTCAGTAATGGACAGTCCAGCAGCACCCATATTGGATTCAGCAGCCAACATTCCTCTTTCATTGCATGCTCACCAAGACACTTGACAGCATACCATGCGTCCCATACACAACAATGCTCCTCGTCAATGTGGACACTGTGTTGGTATGTTATTGGAAATCACAAACTGCTCATTTATTCCTCCCATTTGATTTTTATGGCCCATCAAGCTCCATCCTATCACCTAGCACTTTGATCATCTGTCATTGTCATTTCAGGCCTATTGATGGTTTTGTTTTTTAACATGTATACATGATGTTGGGTACTGTAGTGTTAACTGTTGAAATTGTTTATTTTAGTGAGGATGAGGGATACTTTGAAAATATATGAGCTGACAAACACAATATACATGAGTTTCTAAACTTAGGATTTTGTACTCGCTTGTAATTTACCAGAAATGTATGCTTTATATTTGCATTGTTGTTGCTTTACATACATTTTGTATAAAGTAATATGTTCATTTTTTGTTTTAACAAAGAGTTACAATTGTTGCTGCTCGTAACATTTACACGTTCACGACATGTTATAATCATTTTGGCCTATTTATAAACCACCACCCTTTAGGAAATTAACTGTCATGGAGGTCAATTGTGTAAATGCATACAGATGTACAGTATTGTCTTAAAGGAAATATAATCCATGGACCTCTATGACAGTTTCAGCTTCACAGTAAGTCAGAAATGATTATACCTGTATGTAGTACATGTACTGCTGTTATGGAGAGTTATGAAGACCGCTAATTCAAGTAAAGCTTTGCCTAAATATCTTTTGAGCATTTTATTATCATATTTGATTTGTTTTGAAAAAAAACCACTTTAATTGCATACTTATTCTGAATCTATTTTGATAGCTTTGTTAATAAGTGTACACAGAAATGTGCACGGCTAATTACAGCACTGCAATGTATTCATTTGTAATGTCGTGGTGTTTGATACACAATTTCTGACAGAAAGGATTTTAAGTGGAAATATTATACCACACACACAACCCGTTGTGCTTGTCTCTGCTATGGATGAAATAAACAATTCCAGTTTTAAATATCTGCTGTGAGAAGTCCAAGTCCATGTGCACAGACAGACCCACTGGAAGCCATGGGGAGCAGGACTTCCATGCCCAGTGTTATGTGTTGACAGGATGCAGAATGACTCAATGATTCCTCTTGAGTTTTTTTGTGTGTGCTTAACTCTCTCCCTGACTTGTGTTTTGTTCCAGTACAAAGGTCACTCAGCACTGCTTGATTGGGAGTGCACTAAAGGAGCCGGCCTGTCCTGAGGTCATGGTAACAAGGGCAGGGCAGGATGAATGGCTGGCTCGGGATGTGAAACTGTTTAGCTTTAAGCTCCAAGCCAGGCAATGCTGGAGGGAGGAGTGGAAATGTAGCATAAGATGAATGTATAAGGGGTGTGGTCCTCTCATGTGGTCCTCATTTGGGAACACAACCACAACCCCCTCAACAATGCTTTTTAAAGTACTTTGCACACAATGTTGGAGTTTTCATCGTCTAATACAGCCAATACTTCCATTGCATGCACGAATTTGAGTGTAATGAATGCTGTTTTATGTTTTTGTTATTGTCTGATTGCCAATGAACTCCACCGGTACAGTGAGATGCTAACATGTTGTTGTCATGCAACATGGGACAATGATGGCCACCAGGGCCAGCTCTAGCCTTTTGTGGGGCCCAACCTTGCGGCAAAATATTTTAGTGGCCCCCCTCTTGACTGTGGAGAAAATGTATTTTGTTTTAAATTTCATTCACTAGGACCCACATTTTTCCATGGGCCCCAGTGCAGTCAAAAGCATAATTTTTCTGTGTTATATATATTTCCACACTACGAGGTTGGAATAATACTTTGAAATTGTGAACATGATGAAATTGCTTTTTTAGTGTAAGAGCTGTTTGCAAAGACTGACTGAAAACGCCTGTTTCGGTGGGATGGAGTTTTGGCCTTCCATGGTGACATCACCATGTGGTAAATTAGTTAATAGACCAATAAGAAAGAGAGTTCCAAACCTCTCTGCCAATAACAGCTAATTTTCAGTTTTCTCCTCCCCACTCAGACCACTCCCAGACAGTCCTAGTTAAATTCTTGCTTGAGAAATTGCTATTTGCTAAGAAGCTATTTTTGTTTATTTTTGACCATTTTAATTGAAATAATCACAGTAAGGTACTTAAATTGTTACCCAGAAATTATTTGATATTGAAATAAAAATGGCTGCATTGGACCTTTAAAGCACGTTTTCTGCAATTATACGCATTTTGCCATGGGGCGGAGAGAAAGTTTTGCAATTAAAATCACATTTTCTGCAATTCTACCAATTTTGCCATGGGGTGGAAAGATATTTTTGCCGTTTTAAAGCACATTTCCTGCAATTCTACACATTTTGTAATGACATGCCATTTTAATATGATATCAGAGTGAGAATGACTAACAAAATGAATGGGGGCCGCTTGGAGGTCAGGACACCTGGTCACGTGCCCTGCGTGCCCGGTCGGTATTCCGCCAAGATTACTACATGTTTAGATAGCTGGCTAGGCTAACTACCAATCTAAAAATTGCTAGCTGACATGGCTAATTGAGTGACTATCAGTGACTAACATAACAAGAGAAAAACTGCTGATGCACCACCAAATTTTCTAAATTGCACTTTGTGTATTCTACTACTCTTATTCCCTACCGGCCAGGGTCCCTAAGCTTATGTCTGGAACTGGCCCTGATGGCCACAGTTTTGTCATGAAGAACAGTGACAATTCAGATGAACCAGGGTGCTACGGTTCCCTTGTCTAACACGAAGGTTCTCCTGTTACTCAAAGTGATCCTGTTCACATCTACTGAACAGGGCCTCCTGCTCCGATGATGACCCTGTTCACGATCTCACTCCTGTTCACGATCTCACTCCAATTTGACCGTGTTAAATTAGGCACACATATGCAGATCACTGTATCCTTAGTGTCACAGAACTGGAGATATGTTGATAAAAGCAGCGGATGTGTAGCTATATAGATTGGATTAATGTTGAGCAAGCTTGTCCTCCAAGACCCTCTACAAGGCCTTTTCCAACTATGATGTCATACACAACTGCTGTAGAGACTTTTGCATGTTTTACCCAAATCTCCAGCTCCACACCCTGCTCCAAACGACTACACTGAGACCTGTCAGTATATTAGCCTCACTGTGGACATAAAGGAAAAGCACATCTCCAGCCAAGAAAACCCCAGGATCACTGAGCTCTGAAACATGAGAAGAGAAATTACATGATGATTGACGGGCCAGATATTTTGTGATCCGTTGCAAATCATAAGGCCAGAGACTTTTCTGGCATATAAACTTTAAGTGCGGTTGACAAGAACAATTCATATGTTGTTCAAAAACATCCGTTGGGAGAGTGACAATTGAATCTGAGGCTGAGCTCATCCAATAGAGCTCACCAACTTGTAGTCCTAAAAAACGGAAATTAGGTACCTCTGGTTTGTTCAGCTATTCCTATGGGGAAAATTAACTGGAAAATAATAGGGTTTTGGGATAAATGGTGAAAATAAGGTCTGAGGTTAACACAGGCTTAGGAGATCTTATACAATACATGACCAAAAGTATGTGGACATCTGCTCGTCAAACATCTCATTTCAAAATCATGGGCATTAATATGAAGTTGGTCCTCCCCTTTGCTGCTATAACAGCCTCCACTTTTCTGGGAAGACTACCAATAGATGTTGGAACATTGCGGCGGGTACTTGCTTCCATTCAGCCACAAGATCATTAGTGAGGTTGGGCACCGACGCTTGGCATTGCGCATGGTGATCTTAGGCTTGTATGCGGCTGCTCGACCATGGAAACCCATTTCATGAAGCTCCCGACGAACCGTTATTGTGCTGACGTGGCTTCCAGAGGCAGTTTGGAACTCGGTAGTGAGTGTTGCAACCGAGGACAGCATAATTTGGCCATGTAGTGTACGTTTTGTTCAATGAGATAATATCAGTTAGTTAACATGACCTTTATGAACTATGAAGCCTTCATGTTTTGTTCTATGAGATAATATCAGTCAGTAAACATGACCTTTATGAATTATGAAGCCTTTATGTGCTTCATGTGCTTTGTTTTATATTTCACCTTTATTTAACCAGGTAGGCTAGTTGATAACAAGTTCTCATTTACAACTGCGACCTGGCCAAGATAAAGCATAGCAATTCCACACATACAGCAACACAGAGTTACACATGGAATAAACAAAACATACAGTCACTAATACAGTAGAAAAAAAGGAAACAAAAAGTCTATATACAGTGAGTGCAAATGAGGTAAGATAAGGGAGTTAAGGCAATAAATAGGCCATGGTGGCGAAGTAATTACAATATAGCAATTAAACACTGGAATGGTAGATGTGCAGAAGATGAATGTGCAAGTAGAGATACTGTGGTGCAAAGGAGCAAGATAAATAAATAAATACAGTATGGGGATGAGGTAGATAGATGGTCTGTTTACAGATGGGCTATGTACAGGTGCAGTGATCTGTGAGCTGCTCTGACAGCTGGGGCTTAAAGCTAGTGAGGGAGATATGAGTCTCCAGCTTCAGTGATTTTTGCAGTTCGTTCCAGTCATTGGCAGTAGAGAACTGGAAGGAAAGGCGACCAAAGTAGGAATTGGCTTTGGGGAACCAGTGAGATATACCTGCTGGAGCACGTGCTATGGTGGGTGCTGCTATTGTGACCAGTGAGCTGAGATAAGGTGGGGCTTTACCTAGCAGAGACTTGTAGACAACCTGTAGCCAGTGGGTTTGGCGATGAGTATGAAGCGAGGGCCAACCAACGAGAGCGTGCAGGTCGCAGTGGTGGGTAGTGTATGGGGCTTTGGTGACAAAACGACTGGCACTGTGATAGACTGCATCCAATTTGTTGAGTAGAGTGTTGGAGGCTATTTGTAGATGACATCGCCGAAGACGAGGATCGGTAGGATGGTCAGTTTTACGAGGGTATGTTTGGCAGCATGAGTGAAGGATGCTTTGTTGCAATATAGGAAGCCGATTCTAGATTACATTTTGGATTGGAGATGTTTAATGTGAGTCTGGAAGGAGAGTTTACAGTCTAACCAGACACCTAGGTATTTGTAGTTGTCCACGTATTCTAAGTCAGAGCCGTCCAGAGTAGTGATGTTGGATGGGCGGGCAGGTGCGGGCAGCGATCGATTGAATAGCATGCATTTAGTTTTACTTCTATTTAAGAGCAGTTGGAGGCCACGGAAGGAGTGTTGTATGGCATTGAAGCTTGTCTGGAGGTTAGTTAACACAGTGTCCAGAGAGGGGCCAGAAGTATACAGAATGGTGTTGTCTGCATAGAGGTGGATCAGAGAATCACCAGCAGCAAGAGCGACATCATTGATGTATACAGAGAAGAGAGTCGGCCCGAGAATTGAACCCTGTGGCACCCCCATAGACTGCCAGAGGTCTGGACAACAGGCCCTGCGATTTGACACACTGAACTCTATCGGAGAAGTAGTTGGTAAACCAGGTGAGGCAATCATTTGAGAAACCAAGGCTGTCGAGTCTGCCAATAAGAATGTGGTGATTGACAGAGTCGAAAGCCTTGGCCAGGTCGATGAGTACGGCTGCACAGTAATGTCTCTTATCGATGGGGGTTATGATGTCGTTTAGGACCTTGAGCATGGCTGAGGTGCACTCATGACCAGCTCTGAAAGCAGATTGCATAGCGGAGAAGGTACGGTGGGATTCGAAATGGTCGGTAATCTGTTTGTTAACTTGGCTTTCGAAGACCTTAGAAAGACAGGGTAGGATAGATATAGGTCTGTAGCAGTTTGGGTCTAGAGTGTCACCCCCTTTGAAGAGGGGGATGACCGCGGCAGCTTTCCAATCTTTGGGAATCTCAGACGATACGAAAGAGAGGTTGAAAAGGCTAGTAATAGGGGTTGCAACAATTTCGGCAGATCATTTTAGAAAGAGAGGGTCCAGATTGTCTAGCCCGGCTGATTTGTATGGGTCCAGATTTTGCAGCTCTTTCAGAACATCAGCTATCTGGATTTGGGTCAAGGAGAAATGGTGGGGGCTTTGGCGGGTTGCTGTGGAGGGTGTCGGGCAGTTGACCGGGGTAGAGGTAGCCAGGTGGAAAGCATGTCCAGCCGTAGAGAAATGCTTATTGAAATTCTCAATTATAGTGGATTTATCGGTGGTAACAGTGTTTCCTAGCCTCAGAGCAGTGGGCAGCTGGGAGGAGGTGCTCTTATTCTCCATGGACTTTACAGTGTCCGAGAATTGTTTTGAGTTTGTACTACAGGATGCACATTTCTGTTTGAAAAAGCTAGCCTTAGCTTTCCTAACTGCCTGTGTATATTTGTTCCTAACTTCCCTGAAAAGTTTCATATCACGGGGGCTATTCGATGCTTATGCAGAACGCCACAGGATGTTTTTGTGCTGGTCAAGGGCAGACAGGTCTGGAGTGAACCAAGGACTATATCTATTCCTAGTTCTACATTTTTTGAATGGGGCATACTTATTTAAGATGGTGAGGAAGACACTTTTAAAGAATAACCAGGCATCATTTACTGACGGGATGAGGTCAATGTCATTCCAGGATACCCCGGCCAGGTCGATTAGAAAGGCCTGCTCGCAGAAGTGTTTTAGGGAGCGTTTGACAGTGATGAGGGGTGGTCGTTTGGTCGAAGACCCATTATGGATGCAGGCAATGAGGCAGTGATCGCTGAGATCTTGATTGAAAACAGCAGAGATGTATTTGGAGGGGGAGTTAGTTAGGATGATATCTATGACCCTCATAGATATCATCCTAACTAACTCCCCCTCCAAATACATCTCTGCTGTTTTCAATCAAGATCTCAGCGATCACTGCCTCATTGCCTGTTGTCCAAATCGCAGGGCCCATGTTTACGGATTTGGGGTTGTACCTGGTAGGTTCATTGATAATTTGTGTGAGATTGAGGGCATCAAGCTTAGTTTGTAGGATGGCCGGGGTGTTAAGCATGTCCCAGTTTAGGTCACCTAGTAGCACGAGCTCAGAAGATAGATGGGGGCAATCAATTCACATACCACCATCTGCTGGGGGCAGAGGGTGGTCTATAGCAAGCGGCAACAGCGAGAGACTTGTTTTTGGAAAGGTGGATTTTTAGAAGTAGAAGCTCGAATTGTTTGGGTACAGACTTGGATAGTAATACAGAACTCTGCAGGCTATCTTTGCAGTAGATTGCAACACCGCCCCCTTTGGCAGTTCTATCTTGGCGGAAAATGTTATAGTTAGGGATGGAGATTTCAGGGTTGTTGGTGGTTTTCCTAAGCCAGAATTCAGACACGGCTAAGACATCCGGGTTGGCAGAGTGTGCTAAAGCAGTGAGTTCAACAAATTTAGGGAGTAGGCTTCTAATGTTAACATGCATGAAACCAAGGCTTTTACGGTTACCGAAGTCAACAAATGAGAGCACCTGGGGAGTGGGAGTGGAGCTAGGCACTGCAGGACCTGGATTAACTTCTACATCACCAGAGGAACAGAGGAGAAGTAGGATAAGGGTACGGCTAAAGTCTATACGAACTGGCCGTCTTGATTACATAAATGCTTCAAAATTCACAAAAAGTGACGCTAGCTTATGAAGATTATCTCATGGAACAAAACGTATAAGATCTCATAAGCCTGTGTTTACCACAGCCATTATTTTCTGCGTTTGAATTCCTATTGATAGCGTATTGCTAACACATTCCGCCAGTACTAACTAAATGAAAAGTGTTGAGGAAACTGAGTTCATGAAAGCTTATGCTCGAGTAATATGTGCAGCCTCAGAATGACTTTAATGAATATCCTGTAGGCTATTTCCCGCAGCCAGCCAGCCACTTGAAAAGGAGTTGATTGAGCAGGATGTGGGGAGCAGAAATAGGACAGTGAACTAACTATGAGCGCAGGGCAAAACCTTTCATGATCAGGAAGGTGAATTGCACTTGTGATTAGCTGTCTTGTTGTCAAACCTGTAGGCTTTGTAAGCTCTAATGTGCAAGACATGGCCAAGTGGTCTCATACTCAATAATTACCCAATTAAAGGTATTAAGTGCTTTCCCCTTTGCTTGTCCGTGGGAGTTGGCACACATTCAATTATGTCCCATGCTCGTTATAGAAGGGGGCTTTCCTAGTGATCTGAAGTGAGGACTAAGGGAAGCCTTTGTATCAGACACAATTGACTCTTTGGAGATTACCAAGGAGGTGTGGCTGTGTTTGGACATCGGCTACACATACTGTAGCAGAGAATCAAATACAGCCATAAATGTCAATGTTTGGTGTTTGATCAGAGGTTCATAGATGAAGTGTTTGCGTTGGAGAATTGCAAAGAAAATGCCTGGCTGAAAAATGTGAGGTTTTGTGTAGGTGTTTGTGGCACTATAGTACTATAAATCAACATATCCTTAAAAGGGTTATGGAGCAAAATGTATGTGCGTAATGATTTTATTGACTATGCATTCCAAACATTAGCCAGTGCTGGTTTATAATTGCCATGTTTATAGACGCTAACTCTAGAGTCCATTCACAAAGGTATCTTCCGTCCAGGGGGATTTTTAACACGCATCGCTTGCGGTACAGTTTTGGAAACATAAGGACCTTATCTTTCATATCAGCGAGAAAAGAAAAAAAAACTTAAGGTGAAATTACTACACACCTTAAGAAGGTTAGGGTTCCCACACAGCCACCTTTCCATACATTTACAGCGCTTGTTTACGGAAGACATAGGCACACCTGTGCTAATTAACTCCCCCAGAATTTTTTCTTGAAATTCGTCACTGTTTCTTAACAGGGGGAACCCATATTTATGAACAGAACACACCTATTATTCTTAGGTTTTACCACAATAAATTATACTGAAAATGTGTTTTAATGACTAGATTACTAATCCCACCCCCCATAATTAAATGACAGGTATGAAACCTTGTAATTTACAAACATCCTGCCCCCTTCCCTGAAATTCCACCTATAGTGATTGATTGACAGGTCTGAAACTCTACCAACTTTGTGACTCTCACAAATATCCTGCTCCTCCCCTGACAATCCCACCCACAATGAACAATTGACAGGCCAAACTGTTAAGAATGTGGCCAGAATAACTCATGACAATGAGGAAATTAAATCGAAAATGGGTGGAATAATATTGTTTTACCCAATAAGGATTTGAATTATGTACCTGGTAGGTTTAGAAAAAGCATTGTTAAATTGCACATTGTTTTCATCTTCTTTATGTCACTAATAATGTGATCAAAATAATCTAGTACAATTACACATGTGAACTTTGATTTATCTTTTAACAATTTTCTTTCTCAATATGGCGGCGTTATCTGGTAGGGAATTGAACAAGAACTGTCAACTTGAAGCGAACTGCAGTTTTGCATTTAAATTTGATCATTGATTATGTTCATAGACAAAATAATATTGCAAACGTATTATTAATTTATTATTATCAAATTTGAATTATTTTGGCAGTTATATACACTATATATACAAAAGTATGTGGACACCCCTTCAAATTAGTGGATTTGGCTATTTCAGCCACAGCCGTTGCTGACAGGTGTATAAAATCGAGCACACAGCCATGCAATCTCCATAGACAAACTTTGGCAGCAGAATGGCCTTACTGAAGAGCTCAGTGACTTTCAACGTGGCACCGTCATAGCATGCCACCTTTCCAACAAGTCAGTTCGTCAAATTTCTGCCCTGCTAGAGCTTCCCCTGTCAACTGTAAGTGCTGTTATTGTGAAGTGGAAACTTCTAGGAGCAACAACGGCTAAGCCGCAAAGTATTAGGCCACACAAGCTCAGAGAACGGGAACGGCAAGTGCTGAAGCGCGTAGCATGTAGAAATCGTCTGTCCTCAGTTGCAACACTCACTACCGACTTCCAAACTGCCTCTGGAAGCCACGTCAGCACAAGAACTGTCCGTCGGGAGCTTCATGAAATGGGTTTCCATGGCCGAGCAGCTACACACAAGCCTAAGATCAGCATGCACAATGCCAAGCGTCGGGTGGAGTGATGGATGCCATTGGACTCAGTGGAAACGCGTTCTCTGGAGTGATGAATCACGCTTCACCATCTGGACGAATCTGTGTTTGACAGATGCCAAAAGAATACTATCCGCCTGAATGCGTAGTGCCAACTGTAAAATTTGGTGGAGGAGGAATAATGGTCTGGGGCTGTTTTTCATGGTTCGGGCTAGGCCCCTTAGTTCCAGTGAAGGGAAATGTTAATGCTACCGCATATGACATTCTAGACAATTCTATGCTTCAAAGTTTTTGACAAGAGTTTGGAAAGGCCCTTTCCTGTTTCAGCATGACAATGCCCCCGTATACAAAGCGAGGTCCATACAGAAATGGTTTGTCGAGTTCGGTGTGGAACAACTTGACTGGCCTGCACAGAGCCCTGACCGCAACCCCATCGAACACCTTCGGGATAAATTGGAACGCCGACTGCGAGCCGGGCCTAATCCCCCAACATCAGTGCCAGACCTCACTAATGGTGTTGTGGCTGAATGGAAGCAAGTCCCAGCAGTAATGTTCCAACATCTAGTGGAAAGCCTTCCCAGAAGAGTGGAGGCAGTTATAGCAGCAAAGCGGGGACCAAATCCATATTAATGCCCATGATTTTGGAATGAGATGTTCGACGAACAGGTGTCATGTAGTGTATATATCCAGAAATTGCGTCCCTGAATCTGCAGTTGAAAGAAAAAATGTAGCTCCGGGTTTAGACTCTCAGACTATGAGAAACAAGATTCTCTGGTCTGATGAAAGCAAGACTGAACTCTTTAGCCTGAATGCCAAGTGTCACGTCTGGAACCTGGCACCATGTTTTCAGCGGCAGGGATTTTGAGACTAGTCAGGATTGAGGGAAAGACGAGCGGAGCAAAGTATAGAGAGATCCTTGATGAAAACCTGTTTCAGAGCGCTTAGGACCTCAGACTGGGGCGAAGGTTCACCTTCCAATAGGACAACGACCCTAAGCACACAGCCTAGACAACGCAGGAGTGGCTTCGGGACAAGTCTCTGAATGTCCTTGAGGGGCCCAGCCAGAGCCTGGACATGAACCCGATCAAACATCTCTGGAGAGACCTGAAAATAGCTGTGCAGCAATGCTTCCCCATCCAACCTGACAGAGCTTGAGAGGATCTGCAGAGGAGAATGAGAGAAACTCCCCAAATACAGATGTACCAATTTTGTAACGTCATACCCAAGAAGACTCAATGCTGTAATTGCTGCCAAAGGTGCCTCAACAAAGTACTGAGTAAAGGGTCTGAACACTTATAAATTAGCAGCAATTTCAAAAAAATGTTTTTCCTTGTCATTATGAGCTATTGTGTGTATATTGATGAGGAAAAACATCTATTTAATCAATTTTAGAATAAAGCTGTACCGTAACACAATGTGAAAAAAGTCAAGGGGTCGCGTCGCCCAAAGTTCACGCCCACTTCGCTTCCCTTCATTGAAAACTAATGGGGCTCCGTTGTTTTATCTCCCCCAACGTGCTAAATAGATTTCCGGTAATGGCAATGAACCAAAACAGTGGCAGGCAAGTGGTCAAAACAATACATTTTGAGGCGATGAGTGGGTGCAAAATGCTATCTGTTAGTTATTATATCATATAAAATGGACATATCTATTTTAATATACACTAGCTCAAAACATTACTAATAATTGAAAATTACAAATTACCCAATGTGCAAAAACATATGTTGCAGCTGCTCTGTTTGCTCCATTGCTCTAGCGACTATGCTCATGGATGATTAAGCATAGCTTATCCACTTTGCTCTCTTTGTGTTCTTTCCCTTATGGATTATACATTACAGCATTGTAGCAACATCTGAATAAAATCGCAATAGAGCCATTTAGAAAGTTAGATAGCAGGTCTTTTTTTATATATAACATAGATACAGTGGGGGAGAAAAGTATTTGATCCACTGCTGATTTTGTACGTTTGCCCACTGACAAAGAAAGGATCATTCTATAATTTTAATGGTAGGTTTATTTGAACAGTGAGAGACAGAATAACAACAAAAATATCCAGAAAACACATGTCAGAAATGATATAAACTGATTTGCATTTTAATGAGGGAAATAAGTATTTGACCCCCTCTCAGTCAGAAAGATTTCTGGCTCCCAGGTGTCTTTTATACAGGTAACGAGCTGAGATTAGGAGCACACTCTTAAAGGGAGTGCTCCTAACCGCAGCTTGTTACCTGTAAAAAAGACACCTGTCCACAGAAGCAATCAATCAATCAGATTCCAAACTCTCCACCATGGCCAAGACCAAAGAGCTCTCCAAGGATGTCAGGGACAATATTGTAGACCTACACAAGGCTGGAATGGGCTACAAGACCATCGCCAAGCAGCTTGGTGAGAAGGTGACAACATTTGGTGCGATTATTCGCAAATGGAAGAAACACAAAAGAACTGTTAATCTCCCTCGGCCTGGGGCTCCATGCAAGATCTCACCTCGTGGAGTTGCAATGATCATGAGAACGGTGAGGAATCAGCCCAGAACTACACGGGAGGATCTTGTCAATGATCTCAAGGCAGCTGGGACCATAGTCACCAAGAAAACAATTGGTAACACACTACGCCGTGAAGGACTGAAATCCTGCAGCGCCCGCAAGGTCCCCCTGCTCAAGAATACATATACATGCCCGTCTGAAGTTTGCCAATGAACAGCTGAATGACTCAGAGGACAACTGGTGAAAGTGTTGTGGTCAGATGAGACCAAAATGGAGCTCTTTGACATCAACTCAACTCGTCGTGTTTGGAGGAGGAGGAATGCTGCCTATGACCCCAAGAACACCGTCTCCACCGTCAAACATGGAGGTGGAAACATTATGCTTTGGGGGTGTTTTTCTGCTAAGGGGCCAGGACAACTTCACCGCATCAAAGGGACGATGGACGGGGCCATGTACCGTCAAATCTTGGGTGAGAACCTCCTTCCCTCAGCCAGGGCATTGAAAATGGGTCGTGGATGGGTATTCCAGCATAACAATGACCCAGAACACACGGCCAAGGCAACAAAGGAGTGGCTCAAGAAGAAGCACATTAAGGTTCTGGAGTGGCATAGCCAGTCTCCAGACCTTAATCCCATAGAAAATCTGTGGAGGGAGTTGCGGAACGTCAGCCTCGAAACCTTAATGATTGAGAAGATCTGCAAAGAGGAGTGGGACAAAATCCTTCCTGAGATGTGTGCAAACCTGGTGGCCAACTACAAGAAACGTCTGACCTCTGTGATTGCCAACAAGGGTTTTGCCACCAACTACTAAGTCATGTTTTGCAGAGGGCTCAAATACTTATTTCCCTCATTAAAATGCAAATCATTTTGTAACATTTTTGACATGTGTTTTTCTGGATTTTATTGTTGTTATTCTGTCTCTCTGTTCAAATAAACCTACTATTAAAATTATAGACTGATCATTTCTTTGTAAGTGGGCAACCGTACAAAATCAGCAGGGGATCAAATACTTTTCCCCCCCCACTGTAGCAGGTAGGCCAAGAAAGGAAAAATGTTTCAAAAAAGCACAATGTTTCAAATATTGTCACGGCTGATCGAAGGAGCGGGCCAAAATGCAGCGTGTTCGTAGTTCCACATATTTATTAAAAGTGAAACAATGCAATACAAAACAAATCGTGACGCAGAGAGGACAACACACTACTCAAGAGACAATAAGCCACAAACAATGAGAAAAACCCCTACTTAAATATGATCTCTAATCAGAGGCAAATGAGGATCAGTTGCCTCCAATTAGAGATCAACCCCAAACAATCCCAACATAGAAATAGAACTAAAACATAGAAATAGAAAACATAGAACCAAAAACACCCCCTGTCACGCCCTGCCCTACTATAGAAAATTACATCTTACTAGGGTCAGGACGTGACAGTACCCCCACCCCCCAAAGGTGCAGACTCTGAATGCAAACAAAAACCCAACAAAACAACCACAAAACACAAAGGGAGGGTAGGGTGGGTTACTAATGTCTATGGCGGCGGCTCTGGTTCCGGGCGTAGTACCCCCACCGCCCGCTGATCCCCCCGATTCTGTATGTCCAGAGGAACCAGACCATGGATCATCACTGAAGGCTCCGGGCTAAAGGCTGCCGCTGAAGATCCGGGCTAAAGGCCGCCGCTGAAGGCTCCGGGTTGCTGACCTCCGCTTAAGGCTCCGGGTTGCTGACCTCCGCTTAAGGCTCCGGGTTGCTGACCTCCGCTTAAGGCTCCGGGTTGCTGACCTCCGCTTAAGGCTCCGGGTTGCTGACCTCCGCTTAAGGCTCCGGGTTGCTGACCTCCGCTTAAGGCTCCGGGTTGCTGACCTCCGCTTAAGGCTCCGGGTTGAGGAGCGTCGCTGGAGGCTCAGGGCTGAGGAGCGGAATCGGTCTCACCGGACTGGGGAGACGCACTAAGGGCCGAGTGCTCACAGCAGGCACTGGCTGTACCGGGTTATGGATGCGCACTGGAGGATGAGTGCGAGGAGCAGGAACAGGACACCCCGGACCGGGCAGGCGCACTGGAGGCATGATGCGTGGGGCTGGCATAGGAGGCGCCAGACTAGTAACACGCACCTCAGGGCGAGTGCGGGGAGCAGGAACAGGACACCCCGGACTGGGCAGGCGCACTGGAGGCCTGATGCGTGGGGCTGGCATAGGAGGTGCCAGACTAGTAACACGCACCTCAGGGCGAGTGCGGGGAGCAGGAACAGGACACCCCAGACTGGGCAGGCGCACTGGAGGCCGGGTACGTGGGGCAGGCACAGGATATACTGGGCCGTAGAGGCGCACTGGAGATCTCGAGCGTAGAGCTGGCATAACCCGTTCTGGCTGGATGCTCAACCTAGCTCGACTAACGCAGGGCGTGGGCACAGATCGCACCGGCCTGTGAATGCTCACTGGCGATACAGTGCGCATCACCGCATAGCTCGGTGCTTGCCTCGTCACCCGTTCCCCTCGGTAAGCACGGGGAGTTGGCTCAGGTCTCCACCTTGACTCTGCCAAACTTCCCGTGTGCCCCCCAAAAACGTTTTTGGGGGGGAATGCCTCTCATGCTTCCTTCGTTGCCTTGCCGGTTGATCTCATCGCTGTACCTCCCTAGCTGCTTCCACCTGTTCCCATGGGAGGCGATTCATTCCGGCCTGGATCTCCTCCCACGTCCAGGATCCTTTTCCATCCAGTATTTCCTCCCAAGTCCATTTGTCCTGTTGCTCCATTCCACGCTGCTTGGTCCTTTTATGGTGGGTTATTCTGTCACAGCTGTTCGAAGGAGCGGACCAAAATGCAGCGTGTTCGTAGTTCCACATATTTATTAGACGTGAAACTGAATGCCATACATAAATAACTTGAAAACACAAAAACAACAAACCGTGACGCAGAGAGGAAAACACACTACCCAAAAGATAATCACCCACAACACAATGAGAAAAACCCCTACTTAAATATGATCTCTAATCAGAGGCAAATGAGGATCAGCTGCCTCCAATTAGAGATCAACCCCAAACAATCCCAACATAGAAATAGAACAACTAGAACTAAAACATAGAAATAGAAAACAGAACAACCAAAAACACCCCGTCACGCCCTGCCCTACTCTACTATAGAAAATGACATCTTACTAGGGTCAGGACGTGACAAATATATTTTCAGCACTTGGCAAAGATGTGGCACCATCTGGTCACTATGGTGACAGAGGATACATCTGTCAACAAACAGGCACAAAAGACATGTGGTGGTGTGATTGCTGATATGCCTCTCCAGACTTGGACCTTCCTGTAGTTATCATCTGTAGTTGTCACATTACCTGATTATTATTGTTCTTTTTCAGTGTATGTGTAGTAGACTAACATTTGGATGCTGTCAGTCATCCTAAAGTTTTCATTACAAATGTTGCAGTTTTCTACGTTCTACTTCACTACAACATATACTGTACACACACTGTACACTGTATTGACTGTAACAAGATCAAACCGCATCAGTGTAATGACATCATCTCCTACAGTAGTTCTCTGACCCTCCGTACTACTGACTGACTCCACTGAAGTCATACTGATCATCATGTTCCAACAGCAACCATCAGAGGAACCCTCAGAGAAACCCTCAGAAAAACAGAAAGATTGAGAGAAATCCCCAAGAAAAAAAATAACAAATTGTACAAATCACTTCCAGACTGCATTGACATTAGCAACACCCTCTTTTCTTAGTCTTGAGAAACAAAATAACAAATACATTTTTTTATTTTTATTTAACATTTATTTAACTAGGCAAGTCGGTTAAGAACAAATTCTTATTTACAATAACGGCCTACCCCGGCCAAACCTGGACCAATTTTGCGCCGCCCTACTGTAAGCATAGCTTATCCACTTATCCACAACTGGCCGTGACTCCCAGTCACGGCCGGTTGTGATACAGCCTGGAATTGAACCAGGGTCTGTAGTGATGCCTCTAGCACTGAGATGTAGTGCCTTAGACCGCTGCGCCACTCAGGAGCCCAAAATATCTTAATATTTATCTGGGCCCAGTTTGAGAGGGGTGAGATGCATGTGAAGGGAAGGGGAATGCAGTGCTCTGCTGGGTGTAGGGGAGCGGAGCAGAAAGACTGACCCAATGGGCTGGGGCTGGGCCAAGAACAATGTACTGCAATGCTCAGAGAGTCACACCTCTAATGCAATCAGCCCAGGGCCCAGCAGAATATCCCAACAGCTGGTCTGGCCTGGCACACTGGAATACCACCAAAAGGGCTAGGCTAGCTACCTCGCCATGACTCAGCTATGCCATCAGTCAGACTGCTCCCTGCCTTAACATGTAGTGCCAGGCAAGTCATCAACACTACAGAGCAGCTGTCGGACTGGAGGCAGGCAGGCAGGTGGTGGAACATCGATGGGTTAGTTTGAAATGTCATGGCAATTCCTCATATCATTGATGTATATCTATTGACATTGACATTTCATTTACTGATGGATGGCTTTTTTAAGCAAAATCACTATTGAATTTATGATATGGGTGGGCAGGTCATTCTTTAAAAGCTTTTTGAGTTATGCAGCGCATTGTGAATACACATTTCAGGGTGGAATGCAATATGTGCAGTTCATAATATATTGTTCTTTCACTGAAGAAACGCACGTCTTCATCAAAATAAAAATATGTTTGTTAATGGTTTGAACAGTGTAAGTAATTGCATTAATTGGAACGTGCACAGGGCCCATGTTAGTTCTACAGTGCAGGGATTGAATTGCAGCCTCCATCTTCTTCCTTACAGTTGTGATCAAAAGTCATTTCTGATGGGTCCACAAAAATCCCAGAGGTCTCTGACATTCAGCACTAAGCCAATGGCTGCGCTGGCCTTTTGGCTGGAATGCTGGCTTGGCGACAGCAAACAGAATCTAAGCTAATGAAGAATGTGACCATTCAGATCCCCCTCTTCCATTTACCACATCACATGCAGCTGTTGTTCGCAGCTAATCTGAAGCTAAATGCTATGACACATCTGTCTACTGCCAGAGCCTCTCTATGGAATCCACTCACACAGACCTTATTCATAACATAAGACAATACAACAAGGGGCTCTGGAAATGGTCTGGCCAGCAGTTGAAACATTGTCAGGAGATCAGAGGTTTGTGGGATGATGAATTGTGTTTTCTCTGAAGGTGCCTCGGTACTGGGGCTGCAGACGGTAGGTGTTCTGTCTAAACAGATGTGTTGCTTCCACTGGTCATGATCCCTGTCACCCCTTCACTAATCATCCACTTCCTCCTCCAGTTCTACATTGCTCTCTTATATCATCATGACAGCACCACTGGAGATGAGCAGTGGAGTAATGCAAATATTTGCATTCTAATCTAGCTCATTTTGTGGATGCAGTCAGTCAGACACACCGTTTAATGGAGCACTTTCAGCTGAAAAACCAGGCGGTAAACCAAGCCCTTCCTCCCCAGCCTGGCTCCCATTAGGGAGACACCAATATGAGGAGAGTCATGTGTCAGCTCCACCTCAGAACTAATCCCTATAGGAACAATAATCCACATTCCCATGAGCATGACCTGTGGAGTTAACCAAGTACATAGCTCTGAGCATCAGTAAAGGTGGGGCTAAAATACTGCAGCCGTGGTTGACCCCATTACATAACAAATACTGTACAGTCGAGTGGCAATTAACAAATGTTACTTCTCTCTACTGTATATAGAACTCCAATTATGCTGTTCGACGTTGTAACTCAATACAATCCAGTTCCTCCTAGGAGACAGACAAGCCAGTGAGCTTCTTCTCAACAGATGTGATGCATAGGGCCCAACTGCTTCTTAAATCAATTTCACATGGGTGAAGAGGAGAAAACTCCCATGTAATCTCCTCTGGCTTGCACACATTGTGACACTATGGCCGTAGATATTCAGTTTCATGAGTGGATGTGTTGAGACTGGGTGTTTTCTAATGCTACTAATGCCTAGTGTTCAATGGAGTCATGCAGCATATTCATCATATAATACTGTGTGATATGAATTCTCTCACAGATGTCAAATTACCACTCCGCAGAATGCAGACCTGAGAACAGGCAGGACACAGGACAGGTGCCCAATGGTGTTGTGAAACAAGATAACACATTTAGACTGGATGTTGAATTTGCCTTTGTAATGTATTAGTATACGTTGACAGATAAAATGAACGTTGACAGTGTTTTTGTCTTGTTTTTAGAACGATCATGTCTAGTTCCAAAAGTAAATGCTCTTTATACACCAATGATCTGCAGCCAGTTTGATCATCCAGATAGCGCACATGGCACATATGTCGCCCATTCTTACAGAAAACCCATTTGTAAAAGTTTGATAGAAAAATACATTCTTGGTGTCCCGCATTGAGGGGGCTTACATAATGATGATCTAAGACAGGCATCCAGAATGGCCAGGATAAAAGGTCAGACATGTTGTGAGGTCTCATATCCACTGAAGAGTTCATAAACACTAAATATCCCTTTAACTATATCTCATGCTGAGCACAATAAAAATGGCTCCTCTCATAAACCAGGGGATAAAAGTGAGCAGTAACTCTTCCAGTAAAGGGAAAGTGGGACTGGAACAGTGAAGCTGCAGACTTCCAGTGTATTGGTGATTTCACCCTTAAGGGTGGCCATGCCAAGGATATCAACCCAAAGAATCCAATATCTGTATCCTGTTGTCCTGAGAGACGGGCGTATGTGGTGCAGGCCAGCACTCCCAATGATAAAAAGTAAAATACAAAAGTGGATTTACAGGATTCTTGCTCTGGCCAGATGTTGGCAGACCTGCTCTTCATTTCACTTGTAAAACAGAGAAGGAACCAAGTGAGCATGAAAAGTATGAATAATTCCAACATTCTTTCTGAGGAATTGTCAGAGCGGTGTTGGGAAGAAAATGGAAAGATCTGTGAATACAGAGAGCACTCTGCAGAAGATGGAATCCCACTGATAAAGCTCTAGATGGACTATCACATCTCAGAGGACTTTCTCCACACAGACCAGTTCTGGACCTCTCAAGATAAATTCACTGTGGTGCATGGTCGCAATTATCAGGCAAGAAATCAGAAGACAAATATTGACCATAACATTTGTGTCTTACAAAGGATTTACAAAATGCTGGGGGTAGGACAAGTGGGATAGACCTTATTTGTATTGCTTTATTCCCCCATACACAGTAAGACCTAATGTATATTTTATTTGGTCATTTTGGGCAAGCCAGTATCCAGTGGTGATGTTGATAGTGATACCCATAGGCTACATGTTCCAGGACAATGGAGTGGTTGGTATGCCAAAGGCTGAGCGAGGGAGAGAAAGAGAGAGAGAGATCTCACTTGGAGAGAATGTGTGGGATAGTTTGATGGGATAACCAGACAGACTGACAGACTGACTGACTGAAAAGTCCCAGCGAGCCAGAGTCTGGACAGCTGGGAGAACAAAATAGAACAGTGTCCAGCACACAATCACCACATGACACCAGATACTTTTCACTGATCAGTGAAGAGACTTTTTCTCATCATGAAAATGAAAGCTTGTAGGGAAAACGTCAAACCTGTTCTTTCCAAAGATGAGCTTTGGGAATCAAGCCCATGTCACTGTTCATTTCGACACTGGAGGTTCACTGGCTAAGAGACACCAAACACTTTTCACTGTTCAACACAGAGACTCATTTATCTGGATTCTCTCTCAATGACACCAGGCATAATTAGGACCAAATGACCAGCTGGTCCAGACCCCCTTCCTCCTTCCCACTATCCTAGCGTTGTGTTAACGAGGAGACAGCCCCCTGCACCATCTCCCTCTAACAGTACAGCCAGTCACTAACATGAACTCTAACGCACACCAGCTGCTGTTCACTGCTCTCTCTATGTCCATGTGGGTTCAGGTTCAATCGCTCTCTTTCTTTCTTTTCTTTTTGTTTTATTTCTCTGTCTCTCTCTCTTCATATCTCTATCCCTCTTACTCTCTCGTTCTATCTTTCTCTCCAGTCCTACACCTATCATGATTGGAATAAATACTGTACAGACCTGGGGAGCGGCAGTCAAGGTGAGGGGGGAGAGCCAATGTTTATGTGTAATGTAAATAATCATGCATAAAACCTTTCCATGATGCGGACATTTACCCCATGTTTGATTACTTGACCTATCTGTCAGGAGACCATGAGTAGATTATCCCAGACATTCAAGTGCATTGAATAATTGTTTACAGTTGTGGCCGCATGCTAGAATATGTGTGGATGTTTGAAATGTACTCTAGTAAAAACGCTAACTCTCTAGTTAATTAGCCAACAAATGAGTTAACAAATATCTGTGAAGAGACCAGATGACCTCCATAAAGGGTTAAATGGGAGTCTATTTCACAGTCAACATCCCCAACTCTTTCTCACCCCTGTGGCCCTCCCACTAAACACAACACAGACACAGCCACAGCAGTCAACAGTGACATTTTTGGGGGAGTATTTTGATAGACTCGTTTCTTTATAGAGGACAGGAGGTTAGAGAGAAGGAAGAGTATTGCCTGTCACCTCTCTCCCTTTTTTCTCTTTAAAAGTGGAATTGTATCATACATGTGCAGCATATTTATTTTATTTTTATTTTATTTCACCTTTATTTAACCAGGTAGGCAAGTTGAGAACAAGTTCTCATTTACAATTGCGACCTGGCCAAGATAAAGCAAAGCAGTTCGACAACATACAAAAACACAGAGTTACACATGGAGTAAAACAACATACAATCAATGATGCAGTAGAAAAAAATAAGACTATATACAATGTGAGCAAATGATGTGAGATAATGGAGGTAAAGGCAAAAAAATGCCATGGAGGCAAAGTAAATAAAGTATGGCAAGAAAAACACTGGAATGGTAGATTTGTAGTTTGAAGAAAGTTAAAAGTTAAAATATAAATAATATGGTGCAAAGGAGCAAAATAAATAAAATAAATAAATACAGTAGGGGAAAAGGTAGTAGTTTGGGCTCAATTAAAGATGGGCTATGTACAGGTGCAGAGATCTGTGAGCTGCTCTGACAGCTGGTGCTTAAAGCTAGTGAGGGAGATAAGTGTTTCCAGTTTTAGAGATTTTTGTAGTTCGTTCCAGTCATTGGCAGCTGAGAACTGGAAGGAGAGACGACCAAAGGAGGAGTTGGCTTTAGGGGTGACCAGAGAGATATACCTGCTGGAGCGCGTGCTACAGGTGGGTGCTGCTATGGTGACCAGTGAGCGGAGATAAGGGGGGACTTTACCTAGCAGGGTCTTGTAGATGACCTGGAGCCAATGTGTTTGGCGACGATTATGAAGTGAAGGCCAGCCAACGAGAGCATACAGGTCGCAGTGGTGGGTTGTATATGGGGCTTTGGTGACAAAACGGATGGCACTGTGATAGACTGCATCCAGCTTGTTGAGTAGGGTATTGGAGGCTATTTTGTAAATGACATCGCCGAAGTCGAGGATTGGTAGGATGGTCAGTTTTACGAGGGTATGTTTGGCAGCATGAGTGAAGGATGCTTTGTTGCGAAATAGGAAGCCAATTCTAGATTTCACTTTGGATTGGAGATGATTGATGTGAGTCTGGAAGGAGAGTTTACAGTCTAACCAGACACCTAGGTATTTGTAGTTGTCCACAAATTCTAAGTTAGAACCGTCCAGAGAAGTTATGCTGGATGGGCGGGCAGGTGCAGGCAGCGATCGGTTGAAGAGCATGCATTTAGTTTTACTTGTGTTTAGGAGCAGTTGGAGACCACGGAAGGAGAGTTGAATGGCATTGAAGCTTGTCTGGAGGGTTGTTAACACAGTGTCCAAAGAAGGGCCAGAAGTATACAGAATGGTGTCGTCTGCGTAGAGGTGGATCAGAGATTCACCAGCAGCAAGAGCGACATCATTTATGTATACAGAGAAAAGAGTTGGCCCAAGAATTGAACCCTGTGGTACCCCCATAGAGACTGCCAGAGGTCCAGACAGTAGGCCCTCCGATTTGACACACTGAACTCTGTCAGAGAAGTAGTTGGTGAACCAGGCGACGCAATCGTTTGAGAAACCAAGGCTACTAAGTCTGCCGATGAGGATGTGGTGATTAACAGAGTCAAAAGCTTTGGCCAGGTCAATGAATACGGCAGCACAGTAATGTTTCTTATTGATGGCGGTTACGATGTCGTTTAGGACCTTGAGCGTGGCTGAGGTGCACCCATGACCAGCTCTGAAACCAGATTGCATAGCGGAGAGGGTGCGGTGGGATTCAAAATAGTCGGTAATCTGTTTGTTGACTTGGCTTTCGAAGACCTTAGAAAGGCAGGGTAGGATGGATATAGGTCTGTAGCAATTTGGGTCAAGAGTGTCACCTCCTTTGAAGAGGGGGATGACAGCAGCTGCTTTCCAATCTATGGGAATCTCAGACGACACGAAAGAGAGGTTGAACAGGCTAGTAATAGGGATTGCAATAATTTCGGCAGATAATTTTAGAAAGAAAGGGTCCAGATTGTCAAGCCCAGCTGATTTGTAGGGGTCCAGATTTTGCAGCTCTTTCAGAACATCAGCTGAATGGATTTGGGAGAAGGAGAAATGGGGGAGGCTTGGGCGAGTAGCTGTGGGGGGTGCAGTGCTGTTGAATGCAGTAGGGGTAGTTAGGTGGAAAGCATGGCCAGCCGTAGAAAAATGCTTATTGAAATTCTCAATTATAGTGGGCTTATCGGTGGTGACAGAGTTTCCTATCCTCAGTGCAGTGGGCAGTTGGGAGGAGGTGTTCTTATTCTCCATGGACTTTACAATGTCCCAGAACTTTTTAGAGTTGGAGTTGCACGAAGCAAATTTCTGTTTGAAAAAGCTAGCCTTGGCGTTTCTAACTGCCTGTGTGTATTGGTTTCTAACTTCCCTAAAAAGTTGCATATCGCGGGGGCAGTTCGATGCTAATGCAGAACGCCACAGGATATTTTTGTGTTGGTTAAGGGCAGTCAGGTCTGGGGAGAACCAAGGGCTATATCTGTTCCTGGTTCTAAATTTCTTGAAAGGGGCATGCTTATTTAAGATGGAGAGGAAGGCATTTTAAAAAAATAACCAGGCATCCTCTACTGACGGGATGAGGTCAATATCCTTCCAGGATACCAGGGCCAGGTCGATTAGAAAGGCTTGCTCGTTGAAATGTTTCAGGGAGCGTTTGACAGTGATGAGTGGAGGTCGTTTGACCGCTGACCCATTACGGGTGCAGGCAATGAGGCAGTGATCGCTGAGATCTTGGTTGAAAACAGCAGAGGTGTAATTAGAGGGCACATTGGTTAGGATGATATCTATGAGGGTGCCAGTGTTTGCGGCTTTGGGGTTGTACCTGGTGGGTTCATTAATAATTTGTGTGAGATTGAGGGCATCAAGCTTGGATTGTAGAATGGCTGGGGTGTTAAGCATGTCCCAGTTTAGGTCGCCTAGTAGCACGAGCTCTGAAGATAGATGGGGGGCAATCAGTTCACATATGGTGTCCAGAGCACAGCTAGGGGCCGAGGGGGGTTTATAGCAGGCGGCAACGGTGAGAGACTTGTTTTTGGAGAGGTGGATTTTTAAAAGTAGAAGTTCAAATTGTTTGGGTACAGACCTGGATAGCAGGACAGAACTCTGCAAGCTATCTCTGCAGTAGATTGCAACACCGCCCCCTTTGGTCGTTCTATCTTGTCTGAAAACGTTGTAGTTAGGGATGAAGATTTCACAGTTTTTGGTGGACTTCCTAAGCCAAGATTCAGACACAGCTAGGACATCCGGGTTGGCAGAGTGTGCTAAAGCAGTGAATAAAACAAACTTAGGGAGGAGGCTTCTAATGTTAACATGCATGAAACCAAGGCTATTACGGTTACAGAAGTCATCAAAAGAGAGCGCCTGGGGAGTAGGAGTGGAGCCAGGCACTGCAGGGCCTGGATTCACCTCTACATCCCCAGCGGAGCAGAGAAGAATAAGTATGAGGGTACGGCTAAAAGCTATAAGAATTGGTCGTCTGTGACGTCCAGAATAGAGAGAAAAAGGAGCAGGTATCTGGGGGCGATAAAATAGCTTCAAGGTATAATGTACAGACAAAGGTATGGTGGGATGTGAGTACAGAGGAGGTAAACCTAGGCATTTAGTGATTATGAGAGAGATATTGTCTCTAGAAACATCATTGAAACCAGAAGATGTCATAGCATGTGTGGGTGGAGGAACTGAGAGGTTGGATAAGGTATAATGAGCAGGGCTAGAGGCTCTACAGTGAAATAAGCCAATAAACACTAACCAGAACAGCAATGGACAAGGCATATTGACATTAAGGAGAGGCATGCTTAGCCGAGTGATCAGAGGGTCCAGTGAGATTCAGACAGCTAGCCGGGCCATAGGTAGCAAGCTGGTGGAAGATGGGAGGGAGGTCTGTTTTTAGCCGCCTCGTGCGTTTCCGTCTGTGGGTTAGTGGGGTTCCGTGTGGAAGGGGGGACCTGTCCAAGTTGGCAAAATAGTTAGTTATAGTGGCCCAAGAAAAGTGTCCGACAGACCTATTCAGATCGCAGCCGAAAAGACAGCTAACGATTAGCTGGCCGCAGATGGGCGATCAGGTTACGTCGCGACGGAGGGGCCAGTTGGACAACTCCCTCGGGCAGATAACGTCGGTGATCCAGTCGTGAAGACCCAATGGGGCTCCGCATCGGCAGTAAAACGGGTCAGGATAGGTGAGTTGTAGCCCAGGAGACACTTCAGCTGGCTAGCTCAGGAATAGCCCACGAGTGGCTGACGGAACTCTTCAGCTGGCTAGCTAGCAAGCTCCGTAATAGTGTGTGTTAAATTCCGTGACCGACGTTGCCAATAGTCACTCAGGTAGCAGCTAGTTAGCTGCAAGATCCAGGTGTAAATGTCCAGAGCCTGCGGTAGAAATCGAGGAAAGGAGAGAGAATAGGTCCGATATGCTCTGGTCTGAGTCGCGCTATACAAAAACTGGCGATAGCTTTTCGAGCTAATGGATAGCTGAGGACAGCTAACCGTAGCTAGCTGAACTTCAACGTTAGCCAGTGAAAATGGCTAACCTCTGGCTAGCTTCTGTCGTGGAATTCAGATGAGGTAAATAATACTTTCTTTTTTTTTTAAATTGATGAGGCGGGTTGCAGGAGAGTGCTTTGAGGTTGAGTATTTAGAATAAAAAAAATGTAAAAAGCTAAGTGAAGAAAAAAATATGTAAATATATATATATATATACACGGGACACGACGTCTGAACTGCTACGCCATCTTGGATGTAAGTATGTATATTGCATAGTATATGTATATTGCATAGTTTTGACTTGTGGCACACGCAAAGCTGATTTTATTTTTGTATGTTTGTTTATTTTTTAAATGGGGGGGGGTTACTGCTTACATAAGCAAAGGGATAAGTGTATGGCAAAGGACAGTGTGGTTGCAGGAGTAGGGAGATAGAACAGGACTTAAGTCCGAAATGAGATGCTCAGAGATATAAGCTTTTGCGCTGGGCAGCCAAAGTATCTAATATGGGGGGGTTTACTGTAGGCTGTTGACTACTAGCCTGACAACTCATACTAAATTCTTCCGCTGCTCTGTCGTTCACTACACAGTTAGGTCTGAGACTGACAAAATTGTAGTAGTTTGTGGTGACGAGGGGCATGTGGGGTGTTGTACAAAAACAAAGTAATCAGCCAATTGGATCGTCCCTAACCAATCATAGTACCAAAGCCAATGACAAATTTTAAAACCACCACTTGTGTTACGGCTCTGGCCCTACCCATCTGGCCCAACCAATTGGTTTCTAGACCAATCAGACTGCCCCGAATGTGTTCGCATTCTGGGAAGGGTCGAAGAGGTACTCAGGTCCAGACTCATTGCGGAGAAGAAACTAATGTCCGTGGGCATAGCGTAGCATTTGGCCAGAGCAAGGAGTCTGGGTAGCCAGGCAAGTTGACTACCAGGGTGGTCTACTACAGTATGCCCTGTTATGGCTGTGCTTGTACAGCTCAACTGTTGTTCTAGCCCTGTCTGTCAGTCCCCTAATTCCACAATCCCTTGCTCTATATTAGGGTAGAAGAGGAATATGATTCATTCAATGGGAACAATATTGTATGATTTGTTATTCAAACACATACAGTGCATTCAAAAAGTATTCGGACCCATTCATTTTTTCCACATTTTGTTACGTTACAGCCTTATTCTAAAATTGATTAAATAAAAAATATACCTCATCAATCTAAACACAATACCCCATAATAACAAATTGAAAACAGGTTAAAAAATACATATATACCTTATTTCCATGTATTCAGACCCTTTGCTATGAGACTCGAAATACAGCTCAAGTGCCTTGTGTTTCCATTGATCATCCTTGAGATGTTTCTACAACTTGTTTGGAGTCCACCTGTGGTAAATTCAATTGATTGGACATGATTTGGAAAGGCACACACCTGTCAACATAAGGCCCCACAGTTGACAGTGTAAAAACCAAAAAAGAACCATGAGGTCGAAGGAATTGTCCGTGGAGCTCTGAGGCAGGATTGTATCGAGGCGCAGTTCTGGGGAAGGGTACCAAAAACATTTCTGCAGCATTGAAGGCCCCGCAAGAACACAGTGGCCTCCATCATTCTCAAATGAAAGGAGTTTGGAACCACCAAGACTCTTCCTAGAGCTGGCCGCCCGGCCAAACTGAACAATCGGGAGATTGACCAAGAACCCGATGGTCACTCTGACAGAGCTCCAGAGTTCCTCTGTGGAGGTGGGAGAACCTTCCAGAAGGACAACCATCTCTGCAGCACTCCACCAATCAGCCCTTTATGGTACAGTGGCCAGATGGAAGTCACTCCTCAGTAAAAGGCACATGACAAACCGCTTGGAGTTTGCCAAAAGGCACCTAAAGGACTCAGACCATGAGAAACAAAATTCTTTGGTCTGATGAAACCAAGATTGAACTCTTTAGCCTGAATGCCAAGTGTCACATCTGTAGGAAACCAGGCACCACTGATCATCTGGCCAATACCATCCCTACGGTGAAGCATGGTGGTGGCAGCATCATGCTGTAGGGATGTTTTTCAGGGGCAGGGACTGGGAGACAAGTCAGGATCGAGGGAAAGATGAACGGAGCAAAGTACAGAGAGATCCTTGATGAAAACCTGCTACAGAGCGCTTAGGACCTCAGACTGGGGCAAAGGTTCACCTTCAACAGGACAATGACCCTAAGCACACAGGCAAGACAATGCAGGGGTGGCTTTAGGACAGGTCTCTGAATGTCCTTGAGTTGCCCAGCCAGAGCCCGGACTTAAACCGATCGAACATCTCTGGAGAGACCTGAAAATAGATGTGCAGTGACGCTCCCCATCCAACCTGACAGAACTTGAGAGGATCTGCAGAGAAGAATGGGAGAAATTCCCCGAATACAGGTGTGCCAAGTTTGTAGCATCAAACCCAAGAAGACTCAAGGCTGTAATCGCTGCCAAAGGTGCTTCAACAAAGTGCTGAGTAAAGGGTCTGAATACTTATGTAAATGTGATATTTTAGTTTATAATTTTACATTTCATTTTGCAAAAATGTTTGCTTGGTCATTATGGGGTATTGTGTGTAGATTGATGAGCTTTTCTGAACGCTGTGTCCCCTGCTCGCCTAGCGTAGTAGTAACAATCGAACAGCACCCTGACTCACCTATTGCTGCTCTTTTGACCCTATGATCACTCGGCTACACAGCTGATGCCCCCTGGACTGTTTCAATAACATGGTACCTCATTTTGTTTACCTGCCGGTCCCAGCCTCGAACTCAGTTCCTGTATGGACCTAACTAACCCGCTCTGCCCATTCATCGCCATTTACCCGTTGTTGTCTTAGCTCTCCTGATCAACACCTGTGATTGCTTTATGCCTCTCTCTAATGTCAATATGCCTTGTCTACTGCTGTCTTGGCTAGTTTATGTTGTTTCATTTCACTGTAGAGCCCTCAGTCCCGCTCAAAATGCCTTAGATAGCTCTTTCGTCCCAACCCACACACATGTGGAGACCTCACCTAGGTTAACTAATGCCTCCAGATACTAAACCTCTCTCATCGTCACCCAACGCATAGGTTTACCTCCAACGTACTCACATTCTACCATACCCTTGTCTGTACATTATGCCTTGAATCTATTCTACCATGCCCAGAAATCTGCTCCTTTTATTCTCTGTCCCCAACGCACTAGACGACCAGTTCTTATGGACTTTAGCCGTACCCTTATCCTACTCCTCCTTTGTTCCTCTGGTGATGTAGAGGTTAAGCCAGGCCCTGTAGCCCCCAGTTCCACTCCTATTCCCCAGGCGCTATCATTTGTTGACTTCTGTAAACATAAAATAATTGGTTTCATGCATGTAACATCAGAAGCCTCCTCCCTAAGTTTTTCCCCCCAATGCTTTAGCACCTCCGCCAACCCTGATGTCCTAGCCGTGTCTGAATCCTGGCTAAGGAAGGCCACCAGAAATTCTGAACTTTCCATCCCCAACTCCAACATTTTCTGCAAAGATAGTACTGCCAAAGGGGGTGGAGTTGCAATCTACTGCAGAGAGAGCCTGCAGAGTTCTGTCATGCTATCCAGGTCTGTGCCCAAACAGTTCGAGCTTCTACTTTGAAAAATCCACCCTTCCAGAAATAAGTCTCTCACTGTTGCCGCTTGTTATAGACCCCCCCTCAGCCCCCAGCTGTGCCCTGGACACCATATGTGAATTAAATGCCCCTCATTTATCTTCAGAGTTTGTACTGTTAGGCGACCTAAACTGGGATATGCTTAACACCCCGGCCGTCCTACAATCTAAGCTAGGTGCCCTCAATCTCACACAAATGATCATGGAACTTACCAGGTACAACCCTAAATCCGTAAACACAGCCACCCTCATAGATATCACCCTGACCAACCTGCCCTCTAAATACACCTCTGCTGTCTTCAACCAGGATCTCAGCGATCACTGCCTCATTACCTGCGTCCGTAATGGGTCCGCGGTCAAATGACCACCCCTCATCACTCTCAAACGCTCCCTAAAACACTCAGCGAGCAAGCCTTTCTAAATCGACCTGGCCCGGGTATCCTGGAAGGATACTGACCTCATTCCGTCAGTAGAGGATAACTGGTTATTCTTTAAAAGTGCTTTCCTCACCATCTTAAATAAGCATGCCCCATTCAAAAAAAGACTTGACTGCCCTTGACCAGCACAAAAACATCTTGTGGCGTACTGCATCAGCATTGAATAGCCCCCGCGATATGCAACTTTTCAGCGAAGTTAGGAACAAATATACACAGGCAGTTAGGAAAGCAAAGGCTAGCTTTTACAAACAGAAATTTGCATCCTGTAGCTCAAACTCCAAAAAGTTCTGGGACACTGTAAAGTCCATGGAGAATAAGAGCACCTCCTCCCAGCTGCTAGGAAACACTGTCACCACCGATAAATCTACGATAATCGAGAATTTCAATAAGAAATTTTCTACGGCTGGCCATGCTTTCCACCTGGCTACCCCTACCCCGGTCAACAGCTCTGCACCCCGCACAACAACTTGCCCAAGCCTCCCCCATTTCTCCTTGACCCAAATCCAGATAGCTGATGTTCTGAAAGAGCTGCAAAATCTGGACCCCTACAAAACAGCTGGGCTAGACAATCTGGACCTTCTCTTTCTAAAATTATTGTTGCAATTGTTGCGACCCCTATTACTAGCCTGTTCAACCTCTCTTTTGTATCGTCTGAGATCCCCAAAGATTGGAAAGCTGCCGCGGTCATCCCCCTCTTCAAAGGGGGAGACACTCTAGACCCAAACTGTTACAGACCTATATCCATCCTACCCTGCCTTTCCAAGGTCTTCGAAAGCCAAGTTAACAGATCACCGACCGTTTCGAATCCCACGTACCTTCTCCGCTAGGCAATCTGGTGACCGAGGTGGTCATGAGTGCACCTCAGCCACGCTCAAGGTCCTAAACGATATCATAACCGCCATCGATAAAAGACAATACTGTGCAGCCGTACTCATCGACCTGGCCAAGGCTTTCGACTCTGTCAATCACCGCATTCTTATCGGCAGACTCAACAGCCTTGGTTTCTCAAATGACTGCCTCGCCTGGTTCACCAACTACTTCTCAGACAGGGTGCCACAGGGTTCAATTCTCGGGCTGACTCTTTTCTCTGTATACATCAGGGATGTCGCTCTTGCTGCTGGTGATTCTCTGATGCACTTCTACGCAGACGACATCATTCTGTATACTTCTGGCCCTTCTTTGGACACTGTGTTAACAAACCTTCAAAGCTTCAATGCCATACAACTCTCCTTCCGTGGCCTCCAACTGCTCTTAAATGCAAGTAAAACTAAATGTATGCTCTTCAACCGATCGCTACCTGCATCCGCCCGCCCGTCTTGCATCACTACTCTGGACGGTTCTGACTTAGAATACCTACAAATACCTAGGTGTCTGGTTAGACTGTAAACTCTCCTTCCAGACTCACATTAAACATCTCCAATCCAAAATTCAATCTAGAATCAGCTTCCTATTTCGCAACAAAGCAACCTTCACTCATGCTGCCAAACATACCCTCGTAAAACTGACCATCCTACCGATCCTTGACTTCGGCGATGTCATTTACAAAATAGCCTCCAACACTCTACTCGGCAAATTTGAAATCGTCTATCATAGTGCCATCTGTTTTGTCACCAAAGCCCCATATACTACCCACCACTGCGACCTCTATGCTCTAGTTGGCTGGCCCTCGCTTCATATTCGTTGCCAAACCCACTGCCTCCAGGTCATCTATAAGTCTTTGCTAGGTAAAGCCCCACCTTGTCTCAGCTCACTGGTCACCATAGCAGCACCCACCCGTAGCACGCGATCCAGCAGGTATATTTCACTGGTCACCCCCGAAGCCAACTCCTCCTTTGTCTGCCTTTCCTTCCAGTTCTCTGCTGCCAATGACTGGAATGAATTGCAAAAATCACTGAAGCTGGAGACTCATATCTCCCTCACTAACTTTAAGCATCAGCTGTCAGAGCAGCTTACAGATCATTGCACCTGTACATAGCCCATCTGTAAATAGCCCACCCACCTACCTCATCCCCATATTGTTATTCTTTTTTTTCTCCTTTGCACCCCAGTATCTCTACTTGCACATTCATCTTCTGCACATCTATCACTCCAGTGGTTAATTGCTTGCCACGCCTCTGGTCTACCTCGAAGGGTGCAATCCACCAAATGTGTTACAATTTTGGGCTTAATTACAGCAGAGCTCTCACTCTTTCCCTGGCTGATTCCTCGAAAACCTATTCAGAGTTAAATACAGTGCATTCAGAAAGTATTCAGACCCCTTCACTTTTTCCAAATGTTGTTACGTTACAGCCTTACTCTAAAATTGATTAAATTGTCCCCCCTCCCTCATTTATTTTTATTTTTATTGTATTTCACCATTATTTAACCAGGTAGGCCAGTTGAGAACAAGTTCTCATTTACAACTGCGACCTGGCCAAGATAAAGCAAAGCAGTGGAGCCACAAACACACAGAGTTACACATGGAATAAACAAACATACAGTCAATAACACAATAGAAAAGTCTATATACAGTGTGTGCAAATGTAGTAAGATTAGGGAGGATTAGGGCAATAAATAAGCCATAGTGGCAAAATAATTACAATTTAAGCACGGGTGTGAAAGAGGGAAACTAACTGTGTGTGTGTGGGTGTGTGTGTGTGTTTTTATTTAATCTAGAGTAAAAACTGTCACATTTATTCATTTAGTGATGTAGTAATATAGAGGCATTTATGTTGGATTCCATGTATGGTGTGTATGTGCATGTCTGTGTACTGAATATGTGTGTGTGTTTGTTTTAGTGCATTCAGTCCTGTGCAGAAACTGTCACACTTTTTTTTTCTTGACACGTTTTGTGGTTCAGTAGAAGAGCATTTATTTGTTTATAGTGGATTCTGTTGAGGCCCCATGTCACAAGAGTCTGTACACAATTCCTGGAAGCTGAAAATGTCCCAGTTCTTCCATGGCCTGCATACTCATCAGACATGTCACCCATTGAGTTTGTTTGGGATGCTCTGGATCGACGTGTACGACAGCATGTTGAAGTTCCCGCCAATATCCAGTAACTTTGCACAGCCATTGAAGAGGAGTGGGACCTTTTTAAAAGGTATCTGTGACCAACAGATGGATATTTGTATTTCCTCTATTATTCCTCTATATAGTTTTGCATCAAGAACAGTTCAATCCCTTTTATTGTCACTTTGACTCACCAATAATATCTACCATTATTGTCAGTATCTGTGTGGGAGAAGCACCAGCACCACCAGTATAATGATACAAGCTGTGGTGTTTGTCTATGAGGCCTCAGTGTTAAAATAGCAGGACACTGAAATACTGTATGTTCAGAAGTGGACACAGAGATAACTATACTGAACCAAAATATAAACGCAACATGTAAAGTATTGGTCCCTTCATGAGCTGAAATAAAAGATCCTCAAAAATGTCCATACGCACAAAATGCTTATTTCTCTCAAATTCTGTGCACATATTTTTTTACATCCCTGTTAGTGAGCATTTCTCATTTGCCAAGATAATCCATCCAACTGACAGGTGTGGCATATCAAGAAGCTGATTAAACAGCATAATCTTTACATTCTGTAGGTGCACCTTGTGCAGGGGACAATAAAAGGGCACTCTAAAATGTGCAGTTTTGTCACACAACACAATGCCACAGATGTCTCAAGTTGAGGGAGCAATTGGCATGCTGACTGAAGGAACGTCCACCAGAACTGTTGCCAGATAATTTAATGTTAATTTCTCTACCATAAGCCGCTTCCAGTGGCATTTTAGAGATTTTGGCTGTGCATCTAACCGGCCTCACAACCGTAGACCACGTGTAACCACGCCAGCCCAGGTCCTCCACATTCGGCTTCTTCACCTGCAGGATCATCTGAGAGCAGCCACCCGGACAGCTGATAAAACTGTGAGTTTGCACAACCAAAGAACTTCTGCACAAACTGTCTCAGGGAAGCTCATCTGCATGCTTGTCGTCTTCACCAGGGTCTTGACCTGACTGTAGTTCAGCGTTGTAGCCAACTTCAGTGGGCAAATGCTCACCTTCAATGGTCACTGGCATGCTGGAGATGTGTGCTCTTCATGGATGAATCCCAGCATCAACTGTACTGGGTAGATGACAGACAGCGATGGCATCGTGTGGGTGAGCGTTTTGCTGATGTCAACGTTGTGAACAGAGTGCCCCATGGTGGAGGTGGGGTTATGGTATGGGTAGGCATAAGCTACGGACAATGAAGACAACTGCATTTTGTCAATGGCAATTTGAATGCACACAGAGATACTGTAACAAGATCCTGAGGCCCAGTGTCGTGCCATTCATTTGCCGCCATCACCTTACATTTCAGCATGATAATGCATGGCCCCATATCGAAAGGTTCTGTACACAATTCCTGGAAGCTGAAAATATCTCAGTTCTTCCATGGCCTGCACACTCCAATTAATCATGTTTGGGATCCTATGGATCGCCGTGTACAACAGCGTGTTCCAGTTCCAGCCAATATCCAGCAACTTCTCACAGCCATTGAAGAGGAGTGGAACAACATTCCAAAGGCCATAATCAACAGCCTGATCAACTCTATGTGAAGGAGATGTGTCGTGCTGCATGAGGCAAATGGTGTTCACACCAGGTACAGTATCTGTGACCAAGAGATACATATCTGTATTCCCAGTCATGGGAAATCCATAGATTAGGGCCTAATGAATTTATTTCAATTGACTGATTTCCTTACATGAACTGTAACTCAGTAAAATCTCTGAAATTGTTGCATGTTACGTTCATATTCCTGTTCTGTATAGATTTCTTTATGTTGGATTCCATGTATGGTGTGTGTGTGCATGGCTCTGTACTGAACGTGTGTGTTTATGTTTTAGTGCATTCAAATCTGTGTAGAAACTGTCACATTTGTTTTGTTGACACATTTCATGGTTCAGTAGAGGAGCGTTTATTTGTTTATATTGGATTCTGTTGAGGTTTAACTAAGATCTTCTCACTGTCCAAAACAAATTCCACTGGGGTCATCAACACTAGCCTCCGGACTCCAGTCAAACAGCATGGCCTCTTGTCTCCCATCCCGTTATAAGTGACCTTAATACGTGAAATAAACAAGGCAAAAAAAATCTGGTTTTGGACATGGGATTTTCGACAGAATTAAAGGTTATTTTCTCAGGCCACACACTACAGTACTTATACATGTCTTAAGTGCATCCGGAAATAATTTCAGTACATCGCCTGGAAATGTCTGTCCTATCTGAATGTGTGGGTGTGTGTCTGTGTGTGTCTGTGTGTGTCTGTCTGTGTGTGTGTTATTGTATTTAATTTAGCGTAGAAATTGATGCATTTATTTAGTGATATTGTAATATACACTGAACAAAAATATAAACACAACATGTAAAGTGTTGGTCCTCTGTTTCATGAGCTGAAAAAAATATCCCAGAAATGTTTCATACGCACAAAAACGTTATCTCAAATGTTTTGTTTACAAATTTGTTTACATCCCTGTTAGTGAGCAGTTCTCCTTTACCAAGATAAGCCATCCACCTGACAGGTGTGGCATATCAAGAAGCTGATTAAACAGCATGATCATTACACAGGTGCACCTTGTGCTGGGGACAATAAAAGGCCACTCTAAAATGTGCAGTTTTGTCACACAACACAATGCCACAGATGTCTCAAGTTTTTAGGGAGCGTGTAATTGGCATGCTGACTGCAGGCATGTCCACGAAAGCTGTTTCCAGAGAATTTACCATAAGCCACCACCAACGTCGTTTTAGAGAATTTGGCAGTACGTCCAAACGGCCTCACAACGTCGTTTGGGCGAGCGGTTTACTGATGTCAATGCTGTGAACAGAGTGCACCATAGTGGCAGTGGAGTTATGGTATGGGCAGGCATAAACTATGGACAACGATAAGCTACAGAAAACAAACACAATTGCATTTTATCGATGACAATAGAGATGCACAGAGATACTGTGATGAGATCCTGAAGCCCATTGTCGTGCCATTCATCCGCCGCCATCACCTCATGTTTCAGAATGATATTGCACGGCCCCATGTCGCAAGGATCTGTACACAATTCCTGGAAGCTGCATCGCAGTGCTTGAGGCGTCACTACAGACCCGGATTCGATCCCGAGCTGTGACACAGCCGGCCGCGACTGGGAGACCCATGAGGCGGCGTATAATTGGCCCAGCGTCTTCCGGGTTAGAGGAGGGTTTGACCGGCCGGGATGTCCTTGTCCCATCGCGCTCTAGCGACTCCTGTGGCGGGTCGGGTGCATGCACACTGATACTGTCACCAGTTGTACGGTGTTTCCTCCGACACATTGGTGCGGCTGGCTTCCGGCTTAAGCGAGCAGTGTGTCAAGAAGCAGTGCGGCTTAGCAGGGTCGTGTTTCGGAGGACGCATGGCTCTCGACCTTCGCCTCTCCCGAATCTATACAGGAGTTGCAGCGATGGGACAAGACTGTAACTACCAATTGGATATCACGTAAAAATAATAAATACATTGCCTGGAAATAAAGTTTTTCACCTGAATCTTTCTGGATGACATCCTGAACTGCAATTACCACACACTAAGCATTTTATAGCTCTCTTTATTGGGAAAGTACACAGACCATGATGTGTTGAAATGCCCACCTGCTGATTAAATCTTCTCCCATCATCTCTCAGTGGAGCGGTAAGTCCTGGATCAGTCCTGGATGATGAGAACAGATACCACAAGGCTTGAACAGCTCCTCACATTCCCACACAAGCTTCCCTCACAACCTTCCCTCTCCTCCCCCATCCAGAGCATGTGCCCCTCATCTCACATGTGCTCAGCCTACTCCACATGAACCATGCTTTAACTCTCTCTCATCACCGCCTGGCCTTCTAGGATCCCATGGGCTGTGTGCTGTTGATACATTCTCCTAACCCAGAGAGACTTCAGTCTCTTTGGGTGTAATAGTAAACTGATGTGAACGACAGTACACGAAAGTGAAATGTGAAATGAAACACCTCATCAGTACAGATGGAGAGATGGATCAGATGTATTACAGTTCTGGCCCAGTAAAGATAATGTGCAGCTCATCACTGTACCCCCTACAGTGAGGCCCCAACCATTGACAGTATAAAAAGGCCCAACCCAGAGGCCCTAAGCTATCGGGATGACATCATGGGGAAGTCCAGGAAACCCCCATAGTGGGACTAGTTTCTAAATGGTGTGGAGTTAATGGGCCTACAGACAAGGACTGGCAGTGTCGGGAACATGAGCACACTACTCCTATGTCCAACGGTTCATTTCCACATTCAGACATCCCATCTCTTATTATAGCATAGCTATGGGTTTGGGGACCGAGGACTGGGTGACTCGAATGTGTAACTAGGGAAGAACTGGGACAAGGAGGCCAAAGACTGAGATGAGGTAATTGGGGATTTATTGGGATTCAGTGACTTCTGTTTCTTTACTGACATTGTTGCTCGAATAAAGAACAGAACAGTAAGCCCAAGTATGAATAATAGAGAAAACTATTAAAGAATCAATGGTTTAAAACGTTTAGTGTCCTAAGCAATCAAATACATAACTGGGTTCTGGGATATGTCTAGAGCCCAAGTTTAGGTTCATGTCAGGTAAACAAGCTTTATGGGACCCAAAAAGAAACACAGTTGGTTATAACTTCCAACATATTTTCTCCCCTGCACAGGAAAGTGTATTTTGACTCATCCAACATACCCAGTTACCAGTTTTGATAGGGCCCCACTGTCTGGAAAAATGGTGCTTGTGAAAGGGCATTGCATCCAAGATGTATTTTTTTAAGTAATGTAGAAAAGTATACCAATGTCACTGGTAACTGGTCCCTTTGGAGATGAGCTAGCTTGTCTTGGACACAGGGAGCAAACAAACATGGCTAGTGTCTGAGTGTCCATGGGGAATACCCAGTTTAGATGATGTTCTAATTTTAACCTCTGAACTTTCACAGGCCTTCCAATCATACATGGGGAGAAACAACTATAGCACACTTACTGGGGCTGGGAACTTAAGCAAAACAGGTTTTTAACATTTTCTCCATATAAGCTTAAACTAGGATCCACTGTCAGTTTTACAATGGGTGGATACACAATCAAAATAACAGACTGAAGAGACACTGGTCTCATCTGCCAATAACTATTTCAGGGGTCAGGACACACCATGGATATGGAAAAGTGGGCGTCTCAAACCTCCTGCTGCAATATTGCATATATAAATATAACATATTTTTAATTCCCCCGCATATATGTATATGCAGTATATTATAATATATTAGTTTTCCGTATGGCATAACACTGAGAAACACTTTTTACTATAAGGTGACAATGGTTTCCTCTCTCACATTACTACCTGTATGGGATGATATGATTTATATTTACAATTTGAGTCATATAGTAGAAGCTCTTATCCAGAGAAACTTGGGTTAAGTGCCTTGCTCAATGGCACATCGACAGATTTTTTACCTAGTCGGCTCGGGAATTTGAACCAGCAACCTTAACCGCTAGGCTACCTGCCACCTCATTTCACAGACTGGAGAACACATCATTGCCTAGGGCTAAGGCACTGTAGCCGTCAGTAGAAAGACAGTGTTGTCGGTACTGTACTGCAAGTTCTAGCTGCTTCTGTTCAGCAGCAGTCTTCACCTGGCCAACGTCAAAGACATAGATGGCGACAGGTGTGTAAGTGAAACCAGACAACAGGAGGTCTACCACATGAGGCCTCCTTTCCTGGAATCAGTCCAACATGCTGTTCACTGGGTGGAAAGTGGAGACAGATGAAGTCCAGATATATGAATTCTTTCTCCAACTGTCCTCCTTAAAGTCCTCAAATTAGGTACGACACAGTGATAAAAGCATCACCGAGGAGCCCCAAATCCACTCAATAATGTTAAGCTTCCTTCTCACTCACACGCATAACCTTTAACATTGTCTTGGAGGACTACTGAATTATTACCATAGGCTGCAAGACTAATGCATATATATGCAATGGTTTATTTTTGCTCTGCAGAGAATGAATGACTTCTTTTGCTCTCAACTGAGAAACTGTTCATAGACTATTAACCAGGATGTCTGTGAATCATATACACTTGTTAGTATGTTTATTTTTTGTTACTATGACAATATTGACACCTCACCAACCACAAACAAACCAAACAAACAAACCACAAACAAATCCCAGCTGCAACTTCGCTCATTGTGCCCTTGGCAAAGAGTAAAGTGGATTTAAATCATCAGCCCTGTAAATCCCTAGGTGTGGACAAAGACTAAGAGAAACCCATTAGAAAATGTGCTGACAATCAGAACACCACAGAAACATTCCCTCAAGGTCTTGGGAGAGCAGGCAAGAATGGTTTGGAAAACGTTGTTGTGCTGGAAATGCTGAAAGGCTCTGTGTTACAGAGACGCTGTCCTTAGAGTTCCTTTTTATGTCTCTATTTTGGTTTGGTCAGGGCGTGAGTCGGGGTGCGCATTCTATGCTCTATTTTCTATGTTTTGTATTTATTTGTTTTGGCCGGGTATGGTTCTCAATCAGGGACAGCTGTCTATCGTTGTCTCTGATTGGGAACCATACTTTGGCAGCTCTTTTTCCCACCTGTCCTTGTGGGTAGTTAACTTTGTTTGTGGCACTTTGCCCTGTAAGCTTCACGGTCGTTTTGTATTGTTTATTGGTTTTGCTGGCGACACTCAATAAAGAGGAAAATGTACGCTCACCACGCTGCACCTTGGTTTACTTCATCCGACGGTCGTGACAGAACTATCCACCACCAAAGGACCAAGCAGAGTGGCCAGGAGAGGCAGCGGCAAGATTTTTTTTGGGGGGGGGCACACGGGACGGTCGGCGGAGCCGAGGATGGAACCAGAGCCAGTCGGGGTGAAATTGGAGGTGAGCGAAGGGAGCGAAGCAGACAGTGAAGGAGTTGATGGGGAGATTGGAGGAGAGAGCTATGAGAGAGCTGCTGTGTTGGTGCATGAGGCACGACATTCGCCCTACGGAGCGTGTCCTCGAATTGATGTCACCTGAGTCAGCTCTCCATACTTGTCCTGAGGTGCGTGCTAGCCGTCTGGTGAAGACTGTGCCAGCCCCACGCACCAGGCCTTCTGTGCGCCTCCCCAGCCCTGCACGTCTTGGCGCTCCAGACCTCCAGTGCGCCTCCACAGCCCGGTGAGTCCTGCGCACGCTCCACGCACGGTTTCCCCAGTTCGCCTGGAGAACCCAGTTCGGCCTGAGCCAACTCCCCGTGCCTACCGTGGCGAGCATTTGACTGGTCAGGCCCCGTGCTATGGGGTGATGCGCACGGTGTCGAGGCCGAGCATCCACAGGCCGGTGTGCTCGGTGCCAGCGTCCCGCATTTGCCGGGGGGAAGCGGGCACCCAGCCAGTATGGGTGGTGCCAGTCCTGCGCTCGAGACTGCCAGTCCGCCTCCACGGCCCAGTGTATCCGGTGCCTGCTCCCAGAGCCAGGCCTCCTGCAAGTCTCCCCAGCCTGGTGAGTCCTGTGCCTGCTCCCAGAGCCAGGCCTCCTGCATGTCTCTCTAGCCGGGTGAGTCCAGTGCCTGCTCCTAGAGCCAGGTCTCCTGCAAGTCTCCCCAGCCTGGTGAGTCCTGTGCCTGCTCCCAGAGCCAGGCCTCCTGCATGTCTCCCCAGCCGGTGCGTCCTGAGCCAGAGTCGCCCGCCTGTCCGGCGCAGCCAGAGCCGCCCGCCTGTCCGGAGCTCCCAGAGTCGCCCTCCAGTCCAGGGCCCGCTGCGAGGGTCCCCAGTCCAGGGTTGGCGGCGAGGGACCCCGCTCTAGAGGCGCCACCAAAGTGGGGTGAGCCAGGGGTGGAGATGGTTCTGCGTCCCGCCCCTGAGCCGCCACCGTGGATAGATGCCCACCCGGACCCTCCCCTATAGGTTAAGGTTTTGCGGCCGGAGTCCACACCTTTGGGGGGGGGGGGGGGGGTTACTGTCATGCCCTGACCTTAGAGTTCCTTTTTATGTCTCTATTTTGGTTTGGTCAGGGTGTGAGTTGGGGTGGGCATTCTATGTTCTATTTTCTATGTTTTGTATTTCTTTGTTTTGGCCGGGTATGGTTCTCAATCAGGGACAGCTGTCTATCGTTGTCTCTGATTGGGAACCATACTTACGCAGCCCTTTTTCCCACCTGTCCTTGTGGGTAGTTAACTTTGTTTGTGGCACTTTGCCCTGTAAGCTTCACGGTCGTTTTGTACTGTTTATTGGTTTTGCTGGCGACATTCAATAAAGAGGAAAATGTACGCTCACCACGCTGCACCTTGGTCTACTTCATCCGACGGTCGTGACAGACGCTTTTATCCCAATGCACTAAAACAAAATATCATTACTGAATCCATTCCAGAATTACAAGTCTTGTATATTCATTATAATGTATTGAGATAGAAGTTAGGTTACAAGAGATTAGTTGGGGATGAATTGTTAGTTGGGGATGAATTGTTCCCAGGTTAAACTGTCCCTCTTGCATTGAAATATTCCCATCTAGTTAGATTGACACCAGAGCTCTAATCAAAGTGACAATCCAGTTCCATCCACTGTGATCCTCTAATCAGGGTCGCTCTGTAAACTCAGCTCGCAACTGGTTATGATCATCACTGAAACCTTAGCCAAACATTTACCCTTCAGGTATTAGGCCTGATTACTGCCCACTGTCATTCTCACAAACACAAAATAAAGGCAGACATAGTAGATCACAATGTATACAGTACTGCTTCCAGTGACAGGATCATGTTGTGTGATTATATGTATATGCATATACATGTGTAAATCTTTGATATATAAGTGTTGGATTGTTTCTATTATGATATTGCATTGAAATATGTTTTTAATACCTTTGCAAAGCAAAAAAGCTAAACATATTCACTTTTCTTTTTTGAATGCACTCATACATACATGTTCTCATTGTATCAGGCATTTTAACAAAATATTTTGTGTTAAAATAAAGAAAATGGTATGTGCCTAATTTGCATAATATGCTGGTTGTATTTGCATATATGAATGAATTAACATAAAGGGGTTGAACATGGCTGCAACCCCCAAACACTTGCTCTGTCTACCCTACCTGCACTCACCTGTGCGGTCTAGACTGCCTCATTAATTACTGTTGTTGTCACATTATGTTGCATAATTCAACAAGTGCCAATTGCAGGATAGCCTTGGATTAAAAATCAATACCTATTTTTTTTTTTTTATGTCACGCGCCGAATACAACAGTGAAATGCTTACTTACAAGCCCTTAACCAACAATGCAGTTTTCAGAAAAATAAGTGTTAAGAAAGTATTAACTAAAATAAAGTATGAGAAAAATTTAAAGAGCAGCAATAAAATAACAGTAGCGAGGCTATGTATAGGGGGTACTGGTACAGAGTCAATGTGAGGGGGCACCGGTTAGTCGAGGTAATTGAGGTAAAATGTACATGTAGGTAGAGGTAAAGTGGAACGGGGGGGACAATGCAAATGGTCCGGGTAGCCATTTGATTAGCTGTTCAGGAATCTTATGGCTTGGGGGGTAGAAGCTGTTAGGAAGCTAATCTTGGTGCTCCGGTATCGCTAGCCATGCAGTAGCAGAGAGAACAGTCTATGACTAAGGTGGCAGGAGTCTTTGGCAATTTTTAGGGACTTTCTCTGACACCGCCTGGTATAGAGGTCCTGGATGGCAGGAAGCTTGGCACTCCGTAGTGCCTTGCGGTCGGAGCCCGAGCAGTTGCCATACTAGGCAGTGATGCAACCAATCAGGATGCTCTCAATGGTGCAGCTGTACAGCCTTTTGAGGATCTGAGAACCCATGCAAAATCTTTTCAGTCTCCTGAGGGGGAATAGGCATTGTCGTGCCTTCACAACTGTTTTGGTGAGTTTGGACCATTATAGTTTTTTATGATGTGGACACCAAGGAACTTGAAGCTCTCAACCTGCTCCACTACAGCACATCGATGAGAATGGGGGCGTGCTCGGTCCTCCTTTTCCTGTATTTATACATACTTTACACTGTTTGCGAGATCTGACATAATATCGCTATAATCCTACTCAGTGGCAATTTTAGCATGTAAATCTTGGTGGAGCAAAAAATAAAATACAATTGGGATGCATGCTAGCAAAGCCACAACACAACATTAAACAATACATTAATTGCACTATAACGTTGACAAACGGTGCCCACAAACTGTTAGGGCCTACATAAAGGTGTCCCAACAGCAGTCCCAACATCTTACCACTGCTACACCAGGCTATCAGCGGAGCCTTGTCTGGCAGCGGAACAGCTCATTCAGCATCTGCCTTTACTGCCTTTTAAAAAAACATAGCTGATATGGCTTAAACAAATGTGGTTTCTAGTGACAATTGAGATGTACAAACTATGGCATAAGGCAGGGGTGGGCATCTCCAGTCCTCGGGGGCCTGATTGGTGTCACACTTTTCCCCCATCCCTAGCAACATCTCCATAGATACACAGCGTCAGTGTTCAGTCTGTGTATGTATTGATAGTGTTCTGACAGACATGTTCAAACATCACTATACTCAAACATCTGCATTTCCTACGTGTTTGCAGGCATGCGTGTGTAATGCTCCAGAAATGAAGTTTCATCTTCTTTTGCAGATGTTGTGTCTTGGTGATTTAGGTTTAAGGATTGTGCTGCATCTACTGTACTATGAGTCACAGCCAGCTGCACTCTAACTGTATGCATTTGATTTTAATTAGGATTTTTAATGAAATGAGCCAAAGAGAAAGGTTTAATATACTTCAGAGACCAAAGTCTGTTTCTATCAACAAATAGGAGGTACTCTGCATGGTTACCAAGGCCAACATCCTAGTTACAAAGACCAACATCCTGTTTCCAGAGGGGATCCCTCAGAGCAATACCTTCACATCCACAGCCACAAAATCAGAACACTGCATTCCTTCTGATTCAGTACTCACACAGGGGTGGGGTGGAAATTCATTTTGTGCATTAAAGCAATATCAAAACTCTGTTGGCTTTAGTTTCATTGTAAGAGCCTGTTGTTCTACCTCTGCCTGTGTTCTCTCAGCCCAGGACTACCGATGCACTCTGCAGCAGAGCTAGGGTGACTCCCAGGAACAATGCCAGCGAAGTGGGAGGGAGAGGGATGCCAGATAGCAGTTCTCTGGGTAGACTGGAGAACAGCCTGTTACTACACCTGGGGGAGGAGGAGGGAGCAGAGGTCTGGGCCATGGAGCTGAAGTCAGGTACAGGACTAGTAAACACCCTCGCCTTAGTAGAAAAATATTGAATATATTCCAACAGTCACATTTTTTCTGACATGCAAATCATATGATGTTCTTCTGTCAGGGCAATAAATTACAGGATGTGCAACTCTTTCCAGCGTAGACCTGCCATGGCTCCTCTCCTCTTACCTCCCCACCAATGTAAACATTGTTATCAGCTTCAGAACTAGATCTCCTCATTTTTCATCTGTTTCTATTCCGCTTGCTTACACAGTCCCTTAATCCACAAAGCAAACATGGAAGGCACGCTAGCTTCTTTGCGTGTAACAAATCAAACAATCTAAAGCCCAATTACTACTGCTTAAGTGGCTAACCTGACCCAGACTGCAGCATCTGCAGCTAATGTATAATCATCCCTGCCATAATGGGCGACTGAGGCTGCTGTTTACCCTCAGTGCTAACCACTCAAAATGCCCTTTGATCAGAGGGCTGTCTTGAGAGTCAACACTAGAGCTAGACACAGGCTTCCATCTGCCTCACAAATCCCCATAAACATAACCAAACAATGAACATTTTCCCTTTCTGACTTCAGTCAAAACAGCTGTGGTTCAGTTGTGGTTTCCCTAACAAATAATCAACCAATTTTATTACACTCACATTAAGTTGTCTGTGTGTGTTAGTTGTGCGGTGGTGTGGATTTTTGAGCTGCAGCTTTTGTTAATGACCTTCGAAATCTTCTATCGATAATGGTCACACTGTCTTAACACTGCTTCAGATATAGTCATGCTCAATCTCTTATACACTGACCATGCTAATTTCAAGATGTTGTATTTGGGACATCAGCCAGAAGTGAATTTCATCAAACATCTGCAGCTGTAGAGTAGCTGTTGACACTCCAAAACCACATCCCTCACATTCAGACTGATTGACTTTGAAACACATTTCTTGTAAGAATGTCCCAGAGTGCCCTGCAATGCCAAACATGACAACACTCATGGACAGCAGCAAGACACGTGGTGTGGAGAAGGCCTTTCTCAGTATCATTCACACTGCGTCTTTATCTGCCCTCGTCATCGTATTATGAGGATGAAGTGCAGGAGATAGAGATAGGGATAGAGTTGGAGAATAAGGAGGATGTGAGGTATGGTTTCAGTTATGAATGTTATTTCAGTTATGGGTGTTATTTCATACATACACATTATACGTAAGCATCTGACCATCTGCATTGTTATTATGGGTGGTTCCTCAGATAATATATTTCCCGTCATAGCTGTGCTTTTGCCCTCCTTACAGAAATAACTGCCCTGAAATAGATCTCATTAGTGATGTCGCTGAGTGGGTGGGAAGACAAAAAAGCTTTTGATAGAAACATGCAGGGAACACCACATGAACAAGTTTGCCCATAGGCCCTCAGCAGGAATTCATGAGAATGTGTCATATCTCACATGGTATCTTGTGTAGAAATACGATAACCACTGATCAAATTACAGCAGAGGAACACATATGGTGAGAAGTTTCGCAGTACATGTTAACTTAGTGAGGCCAAACTAAACATTTGTCATCCATTTACATTCTAATCATCATCTGTTTACCACAGGCCTATAGTAAAAAAACAACAGCCTACAAGACACCACAGACATCATCAGAATGCTGACCACCTCAAAAGAGTTAACTACGCAGAACCCTATTAACAACAATAGTCTACAATTGGATCATACTGAAACCGTCCAAATTCAGGAGGCCCCTACATTAAACCCCAGTCTACAGGGCCCGTCAGAGGACATCATCAGGCCACAGGTCCCTACAGAAGACATCAGCTGTATGGATCCCACTGACAACTCAGGATAAGATAATATATTGCAGAACAGCTGGCGTTGTGGTCCCAAAGCAGAGGGCACTTGGACAAGACATGGAACAGGAACAAAAATGCATCCCTCTCCAAATAATGCCTGCAGCTGTTCATTACTAGAGGGGCCCTACGTCTGTTAGGCAGCATGTGGTCAGACTCCCCAAAATAAAAACCACCAAGACCTTTTGTATGGTGCATCTCTGGACCCCTGGTGATTAAGAGTGTATCTGTTCTGCAGAGCCACTTTGGCAGATACACAACAAATCAGACATGATAACAACATTCACATCAAATCCCTTGTCAATCCATATCTTATGTTGGAATATCTTACCTGCCAGTGAGACCAAACAGATTCATTCCAACCATAAGAATGAGTCAGCTGAAAGGTTAGACCTTACATACAGAGGGAGCTGTGATGGCATAAAAACACAGTCTCACATAACCTGACCAACAGGAATGCCAGAGGCAAAAAAGATATTATGATCTTACTTCCAGTTCAAGAAAAGGCAAATATTTGTGTTGGTCTCTTTTTGGAGTGGAAGAGGGTGTAGGTTTCCTTATGATAAAGCATGTAAACACACAGTGGATTCGGAAAGAATTCAGGCCCAATTACTTTTTCCCGATTTTTTTACATTACAGTCTTATTCTAAAATGGATCAAAATAAAAAACAATCCCTCATCAATCTACTCACAATACCACATAATGACAAAGTTAAACTTATAAACATGTTTTACATAAGTATTCAGACCATCTGCTATGAGACTAGAAAATGAACTCTGGTGCATCCTGTTGCTATTGATCATCCTTGAGATGTTTCTACAACTTGATTGGAGTCCACTGGTGGTAAATTCAATTTATTGGACATGATTTGGAAAGGCACACACCTGTCTATATAAGGTCCCACAGTTGACAGTGCATGTCAGAGCAAAAGCCAAGCCATGAGGTCGAAGGAATTGTCCATAGAGCTCCGAGACAGAATTGTGTCAAGGCACAGATCTGGGAAAGGGTACCAAAACATTTCTGCAGCATTGAAGGTCCCCAAGAACACAGTGGCCTCCATCATTCTTAAATGGAAGAAGTTTGGAACCACCAAGACTCTTCCCAGAGCTTGCCCCCTGGCCAAACTGAAAAATCGGGTGAGAAGGGCTTTGGTCAGGGAGGTGACCAAGAACCAGATGGTCACTCTGACAGAGCTCCAGAGTTCCTCTGTGGAGATGGGAGAACATTCCAGAAGGACAATCATCTCTGCAGCACTCCACCAATCAGGCCTTTATGGTAAAGTGGCCAGACAGAAGCCACTCCTCAGTAAAAGGCACATGACAGCCCACTTGGAGTTTGCCAAAAGGCACCTAAAGGACTCTCCGACCATGAGAAACAAGATTCTCTGGTCTGATGAAACAAAGATTGAACTCTTTGACCTGAATTCCACGCGTCACATCTGTAGGAAACCTGCCACTATCCTACGGTGAAGCATGGTGGTGGCAGCATCATGCTGTGGAGATGTTTTTCAGTAGCAGGGACTGGGTGACTAGTCAGGATCGAGAGAAAGATGAACGGAGCAAAGTATAGAGAGACCCTTGATGAAAACCTGTTCCAGAGCACTCAGGACCTCAGATTGGGGCAAAGGTTCACCTTCCAACAGGACATTGACCCTAAGCACACAGCCAAGACAATGCTGGAGTGGCTTTAGGACAGGTCTCTGAATGTCCTTGAGTGGCCCAGCCAGAGCCCGGACTTGAACCCGATCAAACATCTCTGGAGAGACCTGAAAATAGCTGTGCAGCGACGCTCCCCATCCAACCTGATAGAGCTTGAGAGGATCTGCAGAGAAGAATGGGAGAAACTCCCCAAATACAGGTGTGCCAAGCTTGTAGCGTCATACCCAAGAAGACTTATGTAAATGTGATATTTCAGTTTATTTTTTTTTACACTTATAAAAATGTCTAAAAAACATTTTTTGCTTTGTCATTACGGGGTATTGTGTGTAGATTTATGGGGGGGGGGGACTATTTAATCAATTTTAAAATAAGGCTGTAATGTAACAAAATGTGGAAAAAGGGGTCTGAAAACTTTTCGAATGCACTGTACATATATATTACACACTTAGCTCTGGGCTAAAAGAGACCTGGCTCATGTTATCATATGAGATATCATGAAAGTATGCAAATAGATCACAAACAAAAGGGCATTGTGTCATTACTGGGTTCTTAAATTGTCCAGATCCCTTTAGACATAATATAAATAACATTAAAATAATGGTATAGCGAATACAGAACTGAAACAAGAGACGTAGGAAAATAAAAATGTCTTCCATGGAAAACAGCAAATGGATGGGAATCACATAATATTGTGTTCAATCTCACTGTTTCTGTGTGCCATGGCCAGCAGCTGAGACTTTTCCCATCACTGTATCAGCAGAGCAGTGGAAAATTCAGGCAAATCAAATTCCTTAAGCTACTGACTTAGTAATGCCTATTCCCGGAGCCCCTTATTTCAGCTTTCCTTATCCAAATGTCACACTGGCACAAATAACATTACTTACTACCTTACTTTGGTTGATACCTTACAGTAGAGTAGGCCCTATCGCCTAGTTACATCAAAGTATGTGTGGATACATTTTGCCCCCTTGTGGTGGACTATGTACATGCAGCCTAGAGTAAATCTTGGTGGGGGAAAAAAAACAAAATGTGGGATGCATGCCAGAAAAGCCACTACACAGCACAACACAAACAATACATTAATTGCACTATAACGGTGACAAACGGTTCCCACAAACTGTTAGGGCCTACATAAAGCTGTCCCAACACCTTTCCCCTGCTACACCTGGCTATCAGCGGAGCCTTGTCCGGCAGCGAAACAGTTCATTCAGCCTCATTTTAAAAAACATAGCTGATATGGCTGACTTGTAGACTTGCTTATGTACAGCGACAGAATTCAGAACATTGGCCATTCTTACAATGTGCTCCCTGTACACCAAGTCAGAACTGTAGGATAAATAAAGGGGGCATATAAGCAGACAATGAAAGCTCTTAAGCAGGTTATAGGCTATATGTGCACCACCAAGTTAGAACAGAAAACTAAGAGGTGAAAATAGACCAAATTACTATGGTGAGGGACGTTGAATGCCGTTTGGATCTTTGCATGTCAAAAAAGATACATGTCAAAAAACACTATTTGACACGTTAAATAGTTTTTGATTTGACACGTCAAATAACACAATTCTATTATAAAATGTTGTGTGTGCTGAATTTGCACGTGCTAGCCAAGCACCAGTCTTGCCAACTTAGGGACTTTGTCGCTATATTTAGCGAGTATTCAGACCCCTCTAGCGACACATTTTCAAAAAAGTGACTAGCGACAAATCTAGCAACTTTTTCTGGTGTTATTGGAGACTTTTGGAGACTCTGACGTGAAAGCACGTATCGTTCTTACTCTTCTCAATGAGCAATGGGTGCTGCCCTGGGCCCTACCCCCGTCCCAAAGCACTCACAGGCGGCCCAATCCTCGCGCAGCAGTCCCTCCCAGCTGCAGTCAGAGCAGGAGATGTTCACCCCTCCCCGTCCAGACTGCAAATGAATCGCGCACTGGCTGATCCCGCCCTGGCTTACATTCAGGACAGGATGTAAATGTAAAAAAATAAAATAAAAAAATAAAAATAAAATAAAAGACTAAGTAACTCCGCCAGAGTGTCTCTTTTGGGTCACTTTTGTCGGTCCCAAGCCTGGATAAAGGAGGAGGGTTGGAATTGTGACATAAAAAAAAAAAGAATCGACAGAAAAAAGTTCATTTGTAGTTCAATACATATTTAGGGTGTTTTTTACTCACTTTTTGTCTCTCCCACGACATTATTCCTCTCTCCTACAGCGTCCATCACAATTACATGCACATGGCCAATTATGCAAATTGGGTGATGACGTCATTTAGCGACTTCTAGCAACTTTAAGGACAGCCAATAGCTACTTTCCTTACTGAGGAGTTGGCAACACTGCCAAGCACCACCACTGTCAAAGTTGTACAAAAAAAGTCTGCAAACAAGCACACACCGGCCACAAACGATGTGTTTACAATACCGCATTGGTCAAAATAGACCAAATTATTAGGGTGAGGCACATGGACATTTTTGGACTCACCTTGTGCTGTGCTCACTTAAACAGGAAGGTGGCGCGGCGGTCCTTTGTGGGCAAATTTTTTCATCAAAGTCTGGCATTCTCTGGACACAGGCACTCCACTGAATAGCAGGCTAGTGGTTGCTTTGCAATGCTTGCAGTTAGCCACTGATTCCTTCCAAAGCACTCATTGTTGAATTTGCGATTTCCAACTTGCTGTGTAATGTTAATATCCAATAGCCGATGAGCACTGATACATTGATTGTATCGATAATTTCTCTTCATATGACAAGGATTAAAAAGGATTTGCCAGTAGATTGTCAGCTTGATTCATGATGATGACTGCTAGCTAAGATTTTGAAAGTAAGATGTTGACACGATCAGTCCAATCAAAGCTACTGTACATATAACATGATTTGACGTAATTGTATCTGTGGCCAATGGCCTTGAGCCTTCTTGGAAGGGCTCTTCTAATGTAACTCTATGGCAGGACTCAAATTGCTTAAGTGTTCGATGTCTACGCTTACTAAGGACTTACACTTGGCCTGTGACGTAGTGTCCCCATGAGTAACAGAACACTGAGCCAATCACAGCACAATGCTCCTATTTTCTGCAAACTGATATGTGACTCATATGAATGCCAAAATAACATGCAAAATGTCAAAGTGGAATTATGTTTTCCACATTTTTCCTAATTAATGAAAAGCTGAAATGTCTTGTGTTAATAATAATCCAACCCCTTTGTTATGGCAAGCCTAAATAAGTTCAGGAGGGAAAAATAGCCTAAATAGTCACATAATAGGTTGCATGGACTAACTCTGTTTGCCATAATTGTGTTTAACATGATTTTGGAATGAATACATAATCTCTGTACCCCACACACACAATTATCTGTAAGGTCCCTCTGTCGAGCAGTGAATTTTAAACACAGATTCCATCACAAAGAAGGGCACCTATTGGAAGATGGGTAAAATATTAAATAAAGCAGACGTTGAATATCCCTTTAATTATGGTGAAGTTATTAAGTACACTTTGGATGGTGTATCAATAGACCAATTCACTACAAAGATACAGGTGTCTTTCCTTACTCAGTTGCCGGAGAGGAAGGGATTTCACCATGAGGACAATGGTGAGTTTAAAGGCTGTGATTGGAGAAAACTATGGATGGATCAACAACATTGTAGTTACTACACAATACTAACCTAATTGACAGAGTGAAAAGACGGAAGCTTGTACAGAATAAAAATATTCCAAAACATGAATTCTGTTTGCAACATGGCACTAAAGTAATACTGTAAAATGTGTCAAAGCAATTCACTTTTTGTCCTGAATAAAAAGTGTTATGTTTGGTGCAAATCCAATACAACACTTCATTGAGTACCACTCTGGATATTTTCAAGCATAGTGCTGGCTGTATCATGTTATGGGTATGCTTGTAATTGTTAAGGACTGGGGTGTTTTTCAGAATAAAATAGAAACTAAATGGAGCTAAGCACAGGCAAAATCCTAGAAGAAAACCTGGTTCAGTCTGCTTTCCACCAGACACTGGGAGATAAATTCACCTTTTAGCAGGACAGTGGTAGGCCTGGCCGTGTGGTGCCAGGACAACAACCTATCCCTCAACGTGATCAAGACAAAGAAGATGATTGTGGACTACAGGAAAAAGAGGACCGAGCACGCCCCATTCTCATCGACAGGGCTGCAGTGGAGCAGGTTTAGAGCTTCAAGTTCCTTGGTGTCCACATCACCAACAAAATAACATGGTCCAAACACATCATGACAGTCGTGAAGAGGGTACGACAAAGCCTATTCCCCCTCAGGAGACTGAAAAGATTTGGCATGGGTCCTCAGATCCTCAAAAGGTTCTACAGCTGCACCATCGAGAGCATCCTGACTGGTTGCATCACTGCCTGGTATGGCAACTGCTCGGCCTCCGACCGCAAGGCCATATCTACAATGGAGTTGCTTACCAAGAAGACAGTGAATGTTCCTGAGTGGCTGAGTTACAGTTGACTTACATCTGCTTGAAAATGTATGGCAAGACCTGAAAATGCTTGTCTAGCAATGATCAACAAACAATTTGCCAAAGCTTGAAGAATTTTTTAAAGAATAATGGGCAAATGTTGCACAATCCAGGTGTGGAAAGCTCTTAGAGACTTACCCAGCAAGACTCACAGCTGTAATTGCTGCCAAAGGTGATTCTAACATGTATTGACTAAGGGGGTTGAATACTTATCTAATCAATATACACTGCTCAAAAAAATAAAGGGAACACTTAAACAACACAATGTAACTCCAAGTCAATCACACTTCTGTGAAATCAAATTGTCCACTTAGGAAGCAACACTATTGACAATAAATTGCACATGCTGTTGTGTAAATGGAATAGACAACAGGTGGAAATTATAGGCAATTAGCAAGACACCCCCAATAAAGTAGTGGTTCTGCAGGTGGGGACCACAGACCACTTCTCAGTTCCTATGCTTCCTGGCTGATGTTTTGGTCACTTTTGAATGCTGGTGGTGCTTTCACTCTAGTGGTAGCATGAGATGGAGTCTACAACCCACACAAGTGGCTCAGGTAGTGCAGCTCATCCAGGATGGCACATCAATGCGAGCTGTGGCAAGAAGGTTTGCTGTGTCTGTCAGCGTAGTGTCCAGAGCATGGAGGTGCTACCAGGAGACAGGCCAGTACATCAGGAGACGTGGAGGAGGCCGTAAGAGGGCAATAACCCAGCAGCAGGACCGCTACCTCCGCCTTTGTGCAAGGAGGAGCAGGAGAAGCACTGCCAGAGCCCTGCAAAATGACCTCCAGCAGGCCACAAATGTGCATGTGTCTGCTCAAACGGTCAGAAACAGACTCCATGAGGGTGGTATGAGGGCCTGATGTCCACAGGTGGGGGTTGTGCTTACAGCCCAACACCGTGCAGGACGTTTGGCATTTGCCAGAGAACACCAAGATTGGCAAATTCGCCATTGGCGCCCTGTGCTCTTCACAGATGAAAGAAGGTTCACACTGAGCACATGTGACAGACGTGACAGAGTCTGGAGACACCGCGGAGAACGTTCTGCTGCCTGCAACATCCTCCAGCATGACCGGTTTGGCGGTGGGTCAGTCATGGTGTAGGGTGGCATTTCTTTGGGGGGCCGCACAGCCCTCCATGTGCTCGCCAGAGGTAGCCTGACTGCCATTAGGTACCGAGATGAGATCCTCAGACCCCTTGTGAGACCATATGCTGGTGTGGTTGGCCCTGGGTTCCTCCTAATGCAAGACAATGCTAGACCTCATGTGGCTGGAGTGTGTCAGCAGTTCCTGCAAGAGGAAGGCATTGATGCTATGGACTTGCCCGCCCGTTCCCCAGACCTGAATCCAATTGAGCACATCTGGGACATCATGTCTCGCTCCATCCACCAACGCCACGTTGCACCACAGACTGTCCAGGAGTTGGCGGATGCTTTAGTCCAGGTCTGGGAGGAGATCCCTCAGGAGACCATCCACCACCTCATCAGGAGCATGCCCAGGCGTTGTAGGGAGGTCATACAGGCACGTGGAGGCCACACACACTACGGAGCCTCATTTTGACTTGTTTTAAGGACATTACATCAAAGTTGGATCAGCCTGTAGTGTGGTTTTCCACTTTAATTTTGAGTGTGACTCCAAATCCAGACCTCCATGGGTTGATAAATTGGATTTCCATTGATTATTTTTGTGTGATTTTGTTGTCAGCACATTCAACTATGTAAAGAAAAAAGTATTTAATAAGATTATTTCTTTCATTCAGATCTAGGATGTGTTGTTTAAGTGTTCCCTTTATTTTTTTGAGCAGTATATATTAGTGTTTGTTTTTCATACATTGTGTACAAATGTTAGAATATTTCTTCCACTTCGACATTACAGAGTATTTTGTGTAAGTGGTTGTCCAAACAATTAAATCAATTTTAATCGCACTTTGCAACAGAACAAAATGTGGATAAAGTCAAGGGATGTGAATACTTTCTGAAGGCACTGTATGTGTGTGGAGCTGAGCTATGTCCCTCATAACCAATGTTTTAGGTAGCCTAGTGGTTAGAGCGTTGGGCCAGTAACCGAAAGATTGCTGGATCAAATCTCTGAGCTGACAAGGTAAACATCTGTAGTTCTGCCCTGAGCAAGGCAGTTAACCCACTGTTCCCCGGGCACTGTGGATGTTGATTAAGGCAGCCCCCTGCACCTCTCTGATTCAGAGGGGTTGGGTTAAATGCAGAAGACACATTTCAGTTGAAGGTATTCAGTTGTACAACTGACTAGGTATCCCCTTTCCCCATAGTCTATGACCTACACTCTAAGTAACCTGAGGTCACTCTCCTGCTGGGACTGCCCTAGACTGTAATCACAACCCACTGTAAATATTGGCCAAATAATCATCCTACCTGACTTCCAAAGGACTATGTAGCAGGTGATCTGTAGGACTTTTTTCCACATTCAAAATAAACAATTATGTGTTGGAAAGATCTAAGTTTGTAACAGCACTTTCACACTCTCCCCTTCACAACCAGACAACCAACCATTCCACTACTTGAGTATCCCCAGCATCATTCAGGCTGAGATAACGTTCCAGTTCGTTGGCATGCAAGCTGCATCTGCTAAGTGCCTGCACACAACTGTTATTGAAACAGAAACTGATCACCACACTGCCCTGAATATCCTGCCAGTCATACAGGAAGGATACTGCCCTTGTCAATGCAGCTTGCCCAGAATGACCAGTTAGCTGTGCGACCTGTTCAGGCCCCAGAACTACAACCACTAGTGGCTACTGGTCAGGCCCCAGAACTACAACCACTACTGTCTACTGGTCAGGCCCCAGAACTACAACCACTACTGGCTACTGATCAGGCCCCAGAACTACAACCACTACTGGCTACTGATCAGGCCCCAGAACTACAACCACTACTGTCTACTGGTCAGGCCCCAGAACTACAACCACTACTGTCTACTGGTCAGGCCCCAGAACTACAACCACTACTGGCTACTGATCAGGCCCCAGAACTACAACCACTACTGTCTACTGGTCAGGCCCCAGAACTACAACCACTACTGGCTACTGATCAGGCCCCAGAACTACAACCACTACTGTCTACTGGTCAGGCCCCAGAACTACAACCACTACTGGCTACTGGTCAGGCCCCAGAACTACAACCACTACTGTCTACTGGTCAGGCCCCAGAACTACAACCACTACTGGCTACTGATCAGGCCCCAGAACTACAACCACTACTGGCTACTGGTCAGGCCCCAGTACTACAACCACTACTGGCTACTGATCAGGCCCCAGAACTACAACCACTACTGTCTACTGGTCAGGCCCCAGAACTACAACCACTACTGGCTACTGATCAGGCCTCAGAACTACAACCACTACTGTCTACTGGTCAGGCCCCAGAACTACAACCACTACTGGCTAATGGTCAGGCCCCAGAACTACAACCACTACTGGCTACTGATCAGGCCCCAGAACTACAACCACTACTGTCTACTGGTCAGGCCCCAGAACTACAACCACTACTGGCTACTGATCAGGCCCCAGAACTACAACCACTACTGTCTACTGGTCAGGCCCCAGAACTACAACCACTACTGTCTACTGGTCAGGCCCCAGAACTACAACCACTACTGGCTACTGATCAGGCCCCAGAACTACAACCACTACTGGCTACTGATCAGGCCCCAGAACTACAACCACTACTGGCTACTGATCAGGCCCCAGAACTACAACCACTACTGTCTACTGGTCAGGCCCCAGAACTACAACCACTACTGGCTACTGATCAGGCCCCAGAACTACAACCACTACTGTCTACTGGTCAGGCCCCAGAACTACAACCACTACTGTCTACTGGTCAGGCCCCAGAACTACAACCACTACTGTCTACTGGTCAGGCCCCAGAACTACAACCACCACTGGCTACTGGTCAGGCCCCAGAACTACAACCCCTACTGGCTACTTTGTCTCCTCCCCGTTAGGACACACTCATGTCCAAAGACTTTGAATCAACCTTGCACACTGTTCCAGTGGAGTAAAGAGGGGAGATGTTAGAGCTGTACATATACCCTACATGAGTGGCTGGCTGCTGCATTACTATTGCTTTCCTTTAACTTGGTTACACCCCAATGCACTTGAATTGTGAAAAACATGAACACACATTGAAAAGGTAGTTGGCTTCAACTTCAAAATCAAGAGGCATCCTAGTGTCACTCATAATCCTAGTTATACCAAGAGATCGTATGAAACCCTTTTAAAGACAGAAAAATGCAATACAAAATAAATCAGGGCAATTTATATGCAGGCGAACGTGTTTGAGTGAAATTATGTAGGCCTTATTTGATTCAGAATAAAATTGATTTACACCAAAACAGTCTTTATGGGCATGAGTGTTGTACACCATTCTGAAAAATGCCTCATCTACAAAATTCATATTTATACAGGATTTGACCACCATCAAACGGTATTATGGCAGCCATATTTTATGCTAAATTGCAAGAGTAGGGGCAAAGCTACAGAATTGTTCAAGGATGTAATTTAGATGTCTGAGCTCACTTGTTTTCCTTAGTGCAGATTACAATAGCCACAACATCTCTTCATGCACCGTGGGAAAAATGTTTTGGCATGCCAAATTCAAGCTTGACATTGGTCTGCATTGATGTCGTCGCATGCATGATCCATGGCCAGAAGGAGGGTGGCACGCTCGTGGGGATGGCGACCTTCCACCTTCATGCTGATAAAAAATTCTCAATCGTGTTGAGGAAAGGAGAGGATGGGGGCAGGTATAGGATCACGAACCAGGGATGGGCCTGAAACCTGAAATTGTCCCACACAATGACATAGGTGACCCCTTCACCTTGACAGGCCTGCTCAATTTCATTGAGAAACACAATGAGGTGTGCAGCGTTGTAGGATCCAAGTAATGGCCGACGTCCTATCGCTCCATCTTCAGAGATAGCTGCGCACATGGAGATGTTTCCCCACGTTGCCCAGGCACTTAGACGGTCACCCGTTGGCCGATGAGGTTCTGCCCACAGCGTCGAGTTTTGGCCAGATTGTAGGCCGCTTCATCAACGAAGATATACTTGTGATGGTTCACAGCAGCATCAAGCACCACCCTCTGGTTAGTTATTTTTACAGTATAGTTCCAATATGATATTGTGAAGGAGCTTGTTCATCAAATAGTAACAGTATTAAAGCATATAGTGCTGTACCTGAACATAGTCAGCCCGAATATGCTTCACCCGGTCGTTGTTTCTCTCAAAAGGCACTAGGTAAATGTGTTTCATAGATATCTGGTGCCTCTTCAAAAGGCAGGTGATTGTTGGTAGGCTGATGGATGCCACATTGGCAAAGGTGTCATCCTTCTCTTCAATGTCCTGCTTTATTTCAGACAGCCGTACGTCATTCCTGGCCCTCACCATTTCCACCACTGCCCACTCCTGCTGGTCGGTCAGCACACAGCCACGGGAACCACCATGGGGTCTTCTGTCAATTCTGAGGGTAGAACAGAGTATACTGTCAATAGATCATACTGTAAGAATACTAACATGTTTTGTGAATTTAGATGCATTACAATGTGTCATTTACTATAAATGTAATGGTAAAGCAAAGTGCATATCCTGCAGACTTACCAGTTTTCTTGGTGAAATGTTCTCATGATCGAATTGACAGTGATCTTTTCAGATTGGGGTGAACTGATCTGGCAGCCTCTGCCATGGTAAATTGGTCAACGACGATGGCCCGGACTTCATTAGACAACAGTTCCCTGCCGTCTGCCTGTCTCTCTCTGATGTCCACTTTTTTGACGGGGCCCATGCCCACATCTTTGACCTCTTTGACGGGGCCCATGCCCACCTCTTTGACGGGGCCTATGCCCACTTCTTTGACGGGGCCCTTGTCCACGAGCTCTTTGATTTCTTCCTCCCCATTGCTGTCTATCCTGCTCCATGTTCACACACACCCTTTTATATGGGGACCAATTGTGGTTACCACTATGTTAAATCAATCAGCAATAACAAGTAGTCATTATGTATGGTTATATATCATACATGTCATTTAGATGTTTATACTTTACAAACATATTATTTCTATAGTTCTCAAAATCCATATATAGTAGACAAACCAGTTTAAAATCTATAGGTTTACCAAACAGTTAAGTGATTAACCGTTAAGCACAGTTGGATTAAGTGATGGTCAAATGTATTTAAACAAATGAGAAGAGAATCATATGAAAAGTATTGAGAGCATTGCATTGTGAAAGGCAATGACTTTATATGAAAGGTATTTCTAGATGAAAAATTAATGAGGTTTGATGAAAAAGGTACGGTATGTTGTATTTAGTCAATTAAAAATCTGGTACAAGTTTTGAAAAACAGCCTTTTTGATAATCTGTTTTGTTTTTACCACATACTTGTGAAAGTACCAAAGAGATAAAAAAAATCAGTAATAGACAACTTTCTAAGTCTGATGTATTCTCATTGAGTGCTGTATGGTCCTGCACGACAAATGTATTTTGATGTTACATTTACATATTAGTCATTTAGCAGACTCTTATCCAGAGCGACTTACAGTAGTGAATGCATACATTTCATACATTTTTTCCCCTTCGTACTGGCCCGTGGGAAACGAACCCACGACCCTGGCGTTGCAAACACCATGCTCTACCAACTGAGCTACAGGGAAGGCTGCTTATTAAGAGATTTAAAATGTGTGGATCTGCAAATGTTTTCTCCTGAACACATGAAATCAGTTCCGTGTTCCCAGATGTCACATGACATTTTATGGCCAACTGTAATATCTGCTGTGTGGTCTTCATTGGACGACAGACAGGACACATTGCTCAACAGATTTACCAAAGTCAAAATGGAAAACAGTGCACTATACAAAAGACAGGTGTGGGATGCATGTTGTCCTTGCAGACGAATGTCTGACGTTTCCCCAACAAACTTCCAAGTTTTCTGGTCCCCCCCCAAAAACATTCTCCCTACTTCCAATAGAGTAGAGATATTGCACATACAATAGATAGATGTATAAGACAGGAAGTATGGTACCATGCTTGTTCATATAACCCTAGGATTTCGTTCATCATCACTTCGTACCTCAAGTACACAAACCAACCGTAACTGAAGACCCCCCCCCATTTTATAATTGGAATGTGATACAGAAATAGGCAATAGTGTGCTTTAGGACAACGCGGACGCCTCCGAGTGGTTGGGTAGGCTGTTTGGAGTGTTTATCCAACTGGATATTTTATTTTTAATGTCCCCCCACTTCTAAAACCAAAGTTGCGCCCCTGTAAATGAGTACATGCCAGATCTTTACAGTCCTGTTATGAAATACAACATTCTTCAAATCAGTATTTTAGCAAAGGCATTGCTGCTGTCCCAATAGCACAACAGGATCCTCGTCAGGATACATAACATCCATTATCAGTGCATATTAACATTGCAAAGCAGATATAAGATGTCTCACCAAATAATTACTCTAAATGTTTGCAATCAATATTCCACGTGTTCACTGAGGCAGATATATTACCACACTAATGAGTCACAATTTGGAGTGCCATCCCTTTACAGAAGACAACATACTTATTTTTAGTCAATTTATTTGTACAAGAGAAACAGCCTTAAGCCTTGACAGCAAATTTGCGAATGGAATACAGGCGGTCCTTCCTCTGCATCTTCTTGGTTCTGAGAGATTCCTCATGCTTGTTAAGTCTCCTGCGGATGGCACGGGTCTTCCTGGGTCTCAGATCCAGGGGCTTGTACTTTTTACCCTGAAATGACATTCACAATCAAATTAAAATAAACACTACATGGGCATTCAAACTAATACAAAAAAAACCAAAAAACAGAACTGTTGCTGCTATTGCATTTTGTTCAATTATGGTCTTCAGCACTTAGATGGGCTGAATAGTCAGGGTTGGCACTCATCCTAGTTCTCAAATATTGAGGTTACATGGGTCACTTTACAAACTAATCTGCAGAATGTTTAACATTTGGTCAAGGTTGACAAGACACCATAACCCGCACCAAACGCAGCAGATCCCCTGTTGGGTATTGATGAACAGTGGCGAGTCAACATGTAGAATCATTGGGAAATTAACAGAATACGACAGCCGATGTTCTGTGGTCAGACGCCTGCCCGTTGCTTTTGACTGTTCATCAGCAGGTTCTGTTTTGCTTAACGGATTTCTTAAATACGTGTGTCTGGATGGCATTGCTCTTACCTTGTAGAACTTCCTCAGGTTCTCCTTCTGCGTCTGGTTGATGACAGTCAGAACGCGGGCGATGGACTTGCGGACGACACAGCTAGAGGAAACAGAACCAAAAATAAGGGTTAATTAAAATGCAAGGATAAGAAGCCTCAACTTAAAGGGCGTTTGAGATCCGAGCAAAAAGATTTGAGATTCGAGCAAAAAGAGAAGCACATTTATTGCCCTACTATACCTAAAAACCTTGACTAATAAATACAAATTGAATACCAATTATTGGAATACTGTCAAACAAAACACTGCAAAATCGTGGAGATTTTAATTTCAAGCTTGAATATTGAATCTAATTACTGTGTGCTGTGGTACTTTAGTTGCTTGAAATTTGAGACAATATCCAATCGCCTGACATGCACAAAACCATGGTAGTATGCATGTACTTCAGTCTTGTGCACGTGTCTTCGGTCATGAGCAAACATCTCGATTGCCACACAGATCCAGTCTGAATTCTGTTCAATAATACTTTGCTGGGGATATTTAACCTCACATTTTGACCACTTGAATGACCAAAACCACAGACAATCGGCAGAGTAAGTTCAAATATAAATCTATTCAACATTCGTGACACACGGGATGTGCCGTGCTTTTTATCTCCAATGTAAATGTGCGTGGCGTTGCCTACACAATTGAAGGCATGCCATCTTCGGTGACTAAAATCTCTGCATACCAATTCAATAATATACCCATCGCCGTACTCTGATTACAACTGAGAAACCACTCAATTCTCCACCATGATGTAGCCATAGATTGTGTGACAGTGATAACTACAGCCCACTCAGAACCCAGGCTAAACTCTAACTACGACTTCTGCAGTCCAAATAATACTCACATCTTGGAGAGCTTGGAGGCAGCTCCACCAGTAACCTTGGCTACGCGGAGCTGGGACAGCTCTACCTTCAGGTCATCTAGCTGCTTGAGCAGCTCCTCCTTCTTCTTGCCCCGCAGATCTCTAGCCTTGATCTTGCCCTGTGAAGATTAAATATATTAAGTTATCTTTGAAAATGTAACGTTACTTAACTAGCGAACTAACCATTTTGTCCACAAAACGTCAACGTGGGCTGAAAATGAATATAACTATTCTGAGTGGCAACATACAACGTTAACTGCATCGAAAGCATTGTTCTGAAGTGTTTGGAAGTTAACCGACGTAACTAGTTAGTTAGCGAACAACCGTTTCATTTGCAAGTAGTATGCCTAGACACGTTTGATAGTTAGCCGACGTAGCTAACTAGACATCCATGCATTTGCTAGTAGCGGTAGCTTTTATCTTGCTCGTGTTTGGTTATTATGGTGGCAAGTGACAGATGAAGGACCTCTATCGAGCATTCACAAACAAGTGGCAAGACAAGATATTTATGCTCATGGATGTTATCAACTGTGGTCGTTTTATGTGGACTAGACAGCGCAATTTTACTGAATTGAACGACAGACGCGAGCCTCTCACCATGTTCCTCGTTGCTGCCACAGGAAAAGAAAGACCGATAACGTGTTAGCTCAGAAGCTATCTTCCGGTCCGAGGCGTTCCGTTTGTTGCGTATCGGTGAAAATGCCCACAGCGCCACTCAGTGGATTCAGTTGGGAATTATTGTTGCTTACTTTGTTCTGCTGCATCTCTGCTTAGAATCACGTGGAGTGCCCAAAAAACATGTCCCCAAGAAAAAGTAATGAAAACAAACTTTTATGCTTAACATTTATTTATTAACAAGAAATGAAGACAAAACAAAATAACTTGTAGTGGTAGCACTTGTTAAAATGAGAATTAATAGAATCTGTTGTGATTTATTAGATTGTTTGTTAAAAACCAGAGTTGAACACAGCAGAATCAAACAGAAGTGACAAAAAAAAAGTGCATAAGGTATTTTTATGGTGACCTTGCAGTAGAGTCATAGCCACCTGTGCTTATTGTAGTTCTATGGAAATATACTAAATTTGTGGTACCAGATACTATTCAATAACAGGTCACTTAACGCAGTGTGGTGTTTTGACATTGAATGTAGACCGTGTCCATTTTATGACAAAAGTTTAAAGAAGGGGAGGACCTTGTTCACACAATAGATCATTGTCTCCTTCCTCTTCGACCTCCCAGCCCCAGAGTTGACTGACCGCACAAACCCAATGAATGTGACATCAAATGCTACAGTACTGTAACATAACCAGACACATGGGTATTTCTCACATGATATGGGAGTATAATTCAGAGTGCAGACTGGTGTGTTGCTGCCTCACACCTTAGCCATTAATATGGTTCACATTCTATTCAGAATGTAAGGAGACAGGTTTTCCCTCTCTGCAGAGATCCAATGCATTCTGCTATAAGGCATGCATACTTGTATTAAAGGGTCTTTCCTCCAGTACATTGTTAATGCCCTCACATTGTAAGCACACACAAATGGTCACTTAGTTCTGACAGGATGCCAATGAACAGTGAGACAGAGCATCAAGCCAAGACTGGCTACATAGACAGGTAAAACATGGTGTAAAATACTGCAAGAAGTCAGACAAAATTATTTACACCCAGTGATTTATAAAGTTCTCAATGCATATGTACAATTATCATATATAAATAGACATGGAATGTACTGTCATTTACACAAACACAAGGCAGGTAAAGGTAGAGCACATCCTTCGATAATTGTGATTTAGATAGCTTTCAATAATTATTTAACATATTTAAAAAGTACTCTTCTGTCTACATGACATAGATTTTCTCCATTGATATCAAAGACATTGATGTATGACTCTCACCTCCCCTTCAGAGACATCTCAAGTTCTGATTTTAACATGGATTTTTCCTACATAAGCCATCTGAAGTTATATTTTTAATGGAAAGAACCAAATTAAAGACTGTTGTGAAGGGTCCATCAGAAATCTTGGGGCGTTCCATTGAAGAGGGGTTGATTGGGGTGGTAGCATTTTCTAGATTCTTGTTATCATGCACTCACAATTCAACAAAATCCCTTTCCCAAACATAGAGAAGGGATCATCAACTGGATCCAGCCGCAGGCAGATTTTTTTGGATGGTCAGGGGGCTGGAACATAATTACAAATATTTGTAGACTGCAAATTGACCGCAAGAATCCCAAACAGAAATAATATTAGACTAAAACAATCATTTCAGGAGGATATTTGTGAACAGATGTCCAAAATTAAAATAACTTGGAGCTGATTTTCTGGTGTTTTTACAGTCTTATGTCCAACAATATATAAAAAAAGAAGAAAAAAAAGTGTTTTTGCTCAGAAAACATTGGGGGCCAAATAAAACCACAAGTGGGCCAAATTCGAACCACGGGCCGCTAGTTGAGGAACCCTGCCATAGGTAGTCATCGGCAGTAAATACCGTTTTCTATGTCTAAATTAAAGAAAAAAAAACATTGGAGCAGAGACATAAATAATCTTCTCTGTCAAAAAGAGTTGTGACAATCTGGTAGGCCTGACCCATCCCACCTGGAGAATAAGACATACACCATATATACACAAAAGTATGTGGACACCCCTACAAATGAGTGGATTCGGCTATTTCAGCAACACCTGTTGCTGACACACAAACTCACAGAATAGGACCACTGAGTGCTGAAGCGCATGGCGTGTAAAAATCGCCTGTCCTTGGTTGCATCACTCACTACCAAGTTCCAAACTGCTTCTGGAATCAACATCAGCACAATAACTGTTCGTTGGAAGCGTCATGAAATGGGTTCCCATGACCGAGCAGCTGCACACAAGCCTAAGATCACTATGCGCAATGCCAAGCTTTGGCTGGAGTGGTGTACAGCTCGCCGCCATTGGACTCTGGACTAGTAGAAACGCGTTCTCTGGAGTGATGAATCACGCTACACCATCTGGCAGTCCGACGGACAAATCTGGGTTTGGTGGATGTCAGGAGTACGCTACCTGCCCGAATGGATAGTGCCAACTGTAAGTTTGGTGAAGGAGGAATAATGGTCTGGGGCTGTTTTTCATGGTTCGGGTTAGGCCCCTTAGTTCCAGTGAAGAGAAATCTTAATGCTACAGCATACAATTACATTCTAGACGATTCTGTGCTTCCAACTTTGTGGCAACAATTTGGAAAAGGCCCTTTCCTGTTTCAGCATGACAATGCCCACGTGCCCACGATGAGGTCCATACAGAACTGGTTTGTTGAGATCGGTGTGGAAGAACTTGACTGGCCTGCACAGAGCCATGACCTCAACCCCATCAAAAACCTTTGGTATGAATTGGAACGCCGACTGCGAGCCATGCCTAATCACCCAACATCAGTGCCCCACCTCACTAATGCTCTTTTAGCTGAATGTAAGCAAGTCCCCGGCATCAATGTTCCAACATCTAGTGTAAAGCCTTCCCAGAAGAGTAGAGGCTGTTATAGCAGCAAAGGGGAGGACCAACTCCATATTAATGCCCATGAATTTGGAATGAGATGTTTGACAAGCAGATGTCCACATACCTATTGGTAATGTAGTGTACTTGTACTGTGTCCATGACAGAGCTAGATCTAATGTTAACCTCATTCCAAGGGGAGGGAGGAGGGTTTCTCTTAAGGTTAACATTTATCAATTGGGTCAACACCATGTCTGCTTTAACCATTTTACTTGTAAATAAAAATCAGACCATATTAGACCATATTAACAAGACTTTGCCCCTCTTAGTCACTGTAGAGCCATTGTCTTTTCTCTTGAAGATGAAGAAAAAAACATTTTCTCAGGAAAGATTGAGGAGCTACAGTACATAGGAATCTGTGTCATGTCAGAAACCATTTTAAAGCTTGGGTTGTGTCCTCTTTACAATGTTCATTTGGTTGCCACAGTGGTGGGAGAAGTCATGCAAACACATGATAAAAGTTATGTGTGTCTGTCCCCTCTTCCTCTCTCGGGCCCCTCAGCTCCAGTGAGCAGGTGCCCCTGAAACTGATGGCCGGACAATACCTTTCGGAGAAGGCTTGGATCCAAACCAGGACATCTGAAAAACACAGCGATAGTTACAATTATATCAAATGAAATATCATTGGACTATTAAAACTAGTATTACAACTGGTGAAGGGTCTATAGGTAGCAAAACATGGGTTTGAATGTTATAGTATCCTCTATAAAAATAACAATTTCCCTCCAGATGCAGCTGAAGTCATTCTAAAAGAAACAACAGATAGCTCGCACATTTAAGAAATGACAACATTTGAGGACAAAATAGGGTCATGGCCTATTTCATGTGATACACACTGGCTGTGGTTCAGGCCATAACATCCATTCATTTGACATGCGTTTCAGGGAAACGAGGTGTGAAAGGAGAAAGCCACCTTGTACTCCAGAGTCTGCTTCAACATGTCCTCTTCCTCACCAGTGAAGTTCAGCAACACAGACACCGCTCTGATCAGCTGATAGGCCTAAGATACAGAGAGAGGGACACACAGAGAGAGAGATTTAGACTTCAGCCATGACCATAGACATCAGATACCCTCACCGGACATTTTATTAGGTACACCCATCAAGCACAGTCACTTGTCAGTTGAATCTGGCGCACCTGGCACCGACGATCATACCATGCTCGAAGTCGCTTAAGTCACTAATTTTGCCCATTCTAACGTTCAATCGAACAGTAACTGAATGCCTCGACGCCTGTCTGCCTGCTTTATATAGCAAGCCACAGCAACGTGACTCACTGTCTGTAGGAACGATCCATTTTCGTGAATGGGGTGGTGTACCTAATAAACTGTCTGGTGACTGTATACCAAACATTAGGAGCACCATCCTAATATTGAGTTGCACCCCATTTTGCCCTCAGAACAGCCGAAATTCATCAGGGCATGGACTCAACAAGGTGTTGAAAGTGTTCCACAGGGATGCTGGCCCATGTTGACTCCAATGCTTCCCACAGTTGTCTCAAATTGGCTGGATGTCCTCTGGGTGGTGGACCATTTTTGATACACACGGGAAACTGTTGAGTGTGAAAAACCCAGCAGCATTGCAGTTCTTGACACAAACTGGTACACCTGGCACCTACAACTATACCCTGTTCAAAGGCATACATATTTTGTCTAGCCCATTCACCCTTTGAATGGCACACTTACACAAACCACGTCTAAATTTATATTTTATTTAACTAGGCAAGTCAGTTAAGAACAAATTCTTATTTAAAATGACGACATACCCCGGCCAAACCCGGACGATGCTGGGCCAATTGTGCGCCGCCCTATGGGACTCCCAATCACAGCCGGATGTGATACAGCCTGGATTCGAACCAGGGACTGTAGTGATGCCTCTTGCACCGAGATACAGTGTCTTAGCCCGTAGCACCACTCAAGCATTAAAAATACTTATTTAACCTGTCTCCTCCCCTTCATCTACACAGATTAAAGTAGATTTAACAAGTGACATCAATAAGGGATCATAGCTTTCACCTGGATTCACCTGGTCAGTCTCATGGAAAAAGCAGGTGTTCTTAATGTTTTGTACACTCAGTGTATATGGCCTAGCTGTGTATATGGCCTAGCTGTGTATATGGCCTAGCTGTGTATATGGCCTAGCTGTGTATATGGCCTAGCTGTGTATATGGCCTAGCTGTGTATATGGCCTAGCTGTGTATATGGCCTAGCTGTGTATATGGCCTAGCTGTGTATATGGCCTAGCTGTGTATATGGCCTAGCTGTGTATATGGCCTAGCTGTGTATATGGCCTAGCTGTGTATATGGCCTAGCTGTGTATATGGCCTAGCTGTGTATAACAGGGACTAGGTGGACTGCTCTCACCTCAGCCTCTCTGGATGACATGAATTTTAGCACCACGTGTTTGAGGTACTCAAAGTTGATCTCTCGTGAGTCATTGAGATCAGATGTGTTGGTGACAGTGGTGTTTGGGCCCGGGGACGGTCCTGGAGTGGGCTCTGTAATGATTCTGTCTGGCCTCTCTTGCCTCTCTCCTCTCCCTTCTTGGGCCCTCTCTTTCCCATCGGACTCTGTTTCAGGTTTCAGCTTCTGCACCAGAAACACAGACACAAACCATCACAAACAGAACAATATTTTAATGAACTGAATCTTTTATTTTTTTATTTAAATATGATACCCATACTAAGTTATCGAAATGTCTCACCAGCTCCTTCTGCAAGGTCCTCTTTAGCTCTGCTAGCCTCTGCTGCAGCTGCTTAATGGTCTGTAAAGCAACAGTCATCCAATCAATAACAGCACAAAAAACACACAGGAATAATGAAATGGTCCTGCTCCAGCTATTTCAGACAAGCATTAATTATCTGACCATGCCTGTGTGGTGATCATGGTTTCTGGTTCGTCCAGTACTGACCTTGTTCTTGTCACTGAGCTGCTGCTCCAGGTCTCGGTTGGCCTTCTGCATGTGGTCCAGGTCATCCACCGTCACAGTCCCATTCTGGTCCAGTTCACACAGCTCTGGAGTCTGCTGCAACGTCAGAGTCTCTACCTCTACCTCCAGCTCCGATACCTGGGAGGGACACAGACAGAGGCAGTCAGACAACGCAGGCAAAGTCAATCAACAACAGACATGCAGACCTAACTTGATATGTAATGACAGACTTTGGACTTATGTACAGTATGTGAGTTAAAAGCTTAATGACTGTGCTCCCTGTGTGTGTTCTGACCCGTAACTGGCAGGAGTCCAACTGCTCGTTCTGGGTTAGGAGCTCCTGCCTCAAGCTGACCAGCTGGCTGTCCTTCTCCTCCTGCCTCTCCTGGGCTGCCACCTGCAGCCCCTCCGCCTCCTCTTGCAGCTGGGACAGGGAGCTCTGGGCGCTCTGCAGCTCTGCAACACAAACAGCGTGGAAGGGAACATCAGACAAACTACAACTTCTGAATTCACATAGCATGGGAGATAGAGGAAAAGGGCACCTGTCGACAGAGAACGTGTTTACCATTGCGAAGTGTTTGGAGTTCCTCTTCTTTCCGCTTCAGCTGCTCAGTGACGTGGGCCAGTTCCTGCGATGTTGTTTGAAGTGACGCCATCATCTCTCCTACCTGGAAAAGGAGACAGTAACATTATCATCTATTTACGAGCACATAATCAACACAAGCTGAATTCATGGCTTTGTAACAGATAACGCCCATTCTGCCTGAGTATGATTAAGGCAAATGCATCTGCAATTGTTTTAAACCTCGTTCCAACACAGTGTAAAGAATCTTGTTTGTTATTTCAAAGAGTACAGTAAAAATGTATGATGTGAGAGTAAGTATGTATCATGCATCTCCAGACCTGTAGTTGGAGCTCCTCCTTCTGTCTCCTGGTGTCCTCCAGAGCCATGGCTATCTCCACACTCACTGTCTGCCTGCTGCTCAGCTCTGACTGGGGACACATATAGGGACACCATTACCCCGTTTGTACAGGCAACAGGACAATTTTTGGGGAGTTGTAATGTAGGAATGCAGTTCTCACAGAAATGGTGTGGCACAGTATGCAAAACATCTGGAGTGACTGAAGAACGCAATTTAATTAAAAAAATATCTTGTTCATCAGGAAATCTGTGACTTCCTGTTTTCAACTGACTGCCTAATATAAAGCAGGAAGTGTGTCTTACCCTGGCCTGCTCCAGCTCCTCTGCCTGCCTCCTCATAGCCACATCAGCTTTATCCCTCCCCCTCAGCAGAGACACTCTCTCTTGCTCCAACTCACTCTGGGAAATACAACACAGATGGGTGAGGGAGCGAGAGAGACAGAGCGAGAGGTTGGTGAGGGAGAGAGAAGCAGAGACAAAGGGATGTTTGAGAAAGAAAAGCAGAAATTAGAATGCATAGGAACACAGTCCAATATCGATAGATATATATTTGATGGCCTTGTATGAGAGTCCAGTTTCATGCCAGCCATGTAGCAGAGATAAATTACATGGCAACCGATAATGGACAATCCACAGAGACCAATGGATAAGCTGATCAAAATCTGCATAGAAATGATCAAATACCAAAGATACAGTTGACCTTAATATTCAGGTTACAAAACTACGCAGCACATTACACTAACAGTTTTGTGAATTAAAATGTACAGAGCAAGTGAGAGCTGAGAACTGTAACTCACAATCCTGGCTTGGGCAGAGGTGTGTTCGGTGTCTCTCTCTGTCTGCAGTGCAGTGAGCTGCTCCTCCAGCCGACCTGCCCTCTCCTGGCCCTGTTGCCGCTCTGCAGACACCTGCTGCTGCAGACTGTCCCTCTCCACACTCCACTCTGCCTGCTGGGGGAGGGACCACATGGGAAAGGGCCGTCTTAGCATCACACACTCACATTAACTGTCTCTGCCATATGAGAGATGAAAGTCTACTCAGCCTATAGAAAATAAATTCAATTAAACAGCATTTGCTCCAGCCTCATGTTCAACTTAATCCATGAACAGTGGCGGTAGAGCATCTTTCACCGTAATCTGACATTTATTTACCAGTTTGTCTAGATGTGCTTGTTTGTCAGAGATCTGCTGCTCAGTGTTCTTGAGCCTCTCATTGCTCTCCTGCACCTGCTGTTCCAGACCTGCTATCTGAGAGAGACATGGGGCTGTGTGAGAGACTGAAGGTAGAGAGAGAGCACAGGTCTTAAATGCTTACATTGTTCTCTCCCACGAGTGTGCCTGTTCTCTTACCTGTGCGTCCGTTCTCTCTCTGTAGTTCTTGGAAGAGTCGTCTTTGTGTCGTAGCAGGGTCTGTAGTTCAGTCACATTGTTGTTGAGTCTGGATATCTGGGGGAGTTGAGACACAATATGCTTAACAGACGAGTTCATACAGTTTTCCATGTATTACTGTTAACTAATGGAGCATCTAAGCCAGTGGCATGTGAAGAAGTATATCATGCTGATGAAGAGGTAGAGAGAGGACTGTTTACCTGAGTCTCCAAAGAGCTAACCGTGTCTGCATGGTGTGTGCGTGCCTCCAGCAGCTCAACTCTCGTGTCCTCCAGCCTCTGCTCCAGAGTGGACTTCTATACATCAGGAAAAAGGAGCTAAGAAATGAATCACTATTCTCTGTGGTATTGTCTTTAAACTAATTCCACTGGAGTCCCTCTGTCTTTAGGATTAGCTGACTGTTTAAGTTACCTCTTTGAGCAGCTCTTGGAGGAGCTCGTCTTCACTCAAGTTACCATGCAGACGTCTCTCCAGAGAGGAGATCTTCTCCTGCAGGTCCAGCAGCACACGCTCCTTGTCCTCATCAGTCACTGCAGCCTGGGGACCACAGCAAGGATAGAGAGGATTGGGTCAATACACAGCATACTGTACCTCCCTCCACAGGGCAGGGTGAGGAGAAAGAATAGGGGGTAGATATAGGTAGTTACATGGTGGTCTGGTCTTACTTTATGTTGCTGCAGCTTTAGGGCATTGTTCTCCATTTGTAACGTATGGAGAGATTTCTCTACAGCTGCTGAGGCACTCTGCGACTAAGAACATACACAATTAGATCACTAAATCTGAAATGTTTTATAAAATATGATCACATTTAGTTTACTGTATTCATATGCTGTCATTACAGATCTGTACCATTTCAATACAGTGAAAGGATTTTGGTAAAGTATTTATCTCTGGGTTAGAGGGCTCACCTTCTGGAAGTCCTCAGATACCTGTTGGATGACCTTCTGCAGGTTCTGGCCTCTGCCCTCCAGCTCACTAATCTTCTTCTCAGCCTCCTCCCTGACCTCCAGCAGCTCCTCTCTAAAGGAGACCACAAACACCCTGTACGGTTAGACAACGACCAAAACCACAGACAACCCAGAAGAAAACAGGCAGACTTCATCAAGAGAATTGGCATACTAACTCTCCCTTATAGAAAAGAGGTGAGGGGAGCAAGCTCTACAATGAGTAAGGTCATTACTTTCAGTCATCAAGACCAGCATCTCTGCAACTACTGAATTCATGGCATTATCAAGGCAATCTCTGTGTCCTGTCCTTACCTCTCCATCTCCAGCTCCATGTTGAGCCTGCAACTTTCCTGATGCTCCTCTCCCAGAGCCCGCAGCTGCTCCTGGGCTTCGGCCATACCCTTCTTGGCCATCTGCAGCTCGGCCTCCTTCTGCTGGAGCGCTCGCTCCCGCTGGACCAGCTGCTCCTCCTTCCTCAGTAACTACCATGACATAACAGAATCAACCACAGAAAGGACTTCACTATAACAAATGTTGAAATACAATTATTATCTAGGGTAATAGGTAAACTTGTGATGGATCATTACTGACACAGCTACAGCTTGAATCAGAATAGACAGACAGATAAAGCACAAACTGACAAGTTTACGTTTGACTTTCCTCATACATGCAATGTGGTGGGTTAGAGTTAGACAATGGGACCTTGTTGTCCGTAGTGTGTACCATGTGTTTGACTTTGGCGAGCTCCTGCTGCTGGAAGCCCTCCAGCTCGTCCAGGTCATCCCTCTTCTGGAACAGAGTAAGGCTCTGCTCCATCATATCATCTAGCCTCACAGACAGAGACGCTTTCTCCTGAGAAACAGACAGGATGACCCCAGTTAGATCTCTCATCTACACATGCCAAGACTGACTGGCTGAATGAGAACCTAGAATTTTTGTTAGATGTTAGAATGCAGTTAAGATGTTAGTGTACCTGCTCCAGCGTAGATATCCTTTCCATCCATTCCTACAGACAAAGACAGGAATTAATCTAAGTATAAACACACACAAATGAATGCCTTGTGGTGCAAAGGATATGATGCTCACCTGATCCTTCTTGTCCAGGGCTAAAGCCATGCCTTCGGCCATTTTGGCTCTATTGGCCTGGTGAGTCTCATTCTGGTCCTGCAGTTTCCTCATGGAGGCTGGATAGTGAAAGAAAGACAGACAGACAAGAAAGAGGATGAACACAACAGGCTAGCCAAAGATGGCTCGGTTCAAACAGCTGGTTGTGGAATTGTCAGTGGTTAGTAGCTGCTAGCTGTGAAAGGGTGGTACAATTGACCATAGAATGTGTCCAGTATGCCAAACTAAGTGTTCCCCAGAAGCAAAGGCAAGCTGTGCATCTAAGCATGGCCAACACAGACATCCCACATGGACTTACACGGAGTATACAAAACATTAAGAACACGTGCTCTTTTCATGACAGACTGACCAGGTGAATCCAGGTGAAAGCTATGATCCCTTACTGATGTCACTTGTTAAATCCACTTCAAAATCAGTAAAGATGAAGGGGAGAAGACAAGTTAAAGACAGATTTTTAAGGCTTGAGATAATTGGAGACATGGATTGTGTATGTGTGTCATTCAGAGGGTGGATGGACAAGACAAAAGATTTAAGTGCCTTTGAACGGGATATGGTAGTAGGTGCCAGGCGCACCGGTTTGTGTCAGGAACTGTAACGCTGCTGAGTGCCACAAACATTTATAAACAATTCTATATGAACAAGCATGTAAGTCCTTGGTTTCATCAATTTATTTGTTTATATGGAAATCTATAGAAGTGACAGCATGATTCTCAACCCCTCCGCGAGCGACTGATGGTGCTTCGGGTGACCATTACCCCAGCCAGCAGACAAACAAATGAGACAGAAAGGAAGCAAAACGGGAGGAGAATAAAGGTACGTACAATCCTGATGTTTTTCTAATGCAATTTCAAGCTTGTCCTTGGTCTTCTGCATAAGTCGGAGCTGCTCAGCGTAGTCTATTGGCAGGAGGTGGGGTGATGGGATACCAACATCACAGAAACACACAAGTAAACACACACCCAGGAAAGGGGGATAGGTGGATGAGGGTAAAGGGATGGGGAGGAGGAGGAATAAAATAAATAAAGAGAGGCATACAAAAGGAAAGAAAACAATGATTTTCTTGAGAAATCCATCCTGGTTAAGATGCTGCATGAGGCCGTGCAACTTTTAACCTCTTCTAAGGGGTCACACACACACCACATCTAAGGGAGGAGTAGCTATCACACTAATCTGGGAGAGAAGACACACAGAACCCCCAAAGGTAGACTAAAAGCCATGGCATTTGCTCTTAACGTTCACCGAATGGGAACGTGGTAAAGAATAAAGAAACATTGTAAGAGTTACCCCCATCATACCTTATGAGGGTCAGTGTTCAGAACAAAAACCTTGGAGGTCTGAAACCAGACATCACCCGTTGGTTATGTGACCTTTGACCTGAGTGAACTGCTCTGGGTAGAAGTTGTCTCTAAGTACATTAGACACAGATCTAGAATCAGCTTATCCACCACCAAACCTAACCTTAACTATTGAATGGGGAAATGCAAAACTAATCTTAGATCAGTGTGTAGGCCACCTCATCCTTCTCTGATTAAACTGGCTCAATACAGACATGTTTTACCTGATAGTTTGGCCTCCAGCTTGCGAATCTGATCATTCCTTCTGAGGATCTGGGAGGAGAGGTCGTCCCTGGAGCTACTGCCATCAGAGGCCTAGAGGTCAACACAAACACACAGAACAGAGGGATCCTCATCAGCACAGCAACTCAGCAGGTCACAATGGAGCTTCCATAGTAATGGGTCAGCAGGTACTAGAAACATCTACGTTGTGGGTGTTGTAGAGTCTATGAAATATCACACTGACAAGATCTACACTGACTATACCAAACATTAGGAACACATTCCTAATATTAAGGTGCCCCCCCTCCCTTTCGCCCTCAAAACAGACTAATTTCGTCGGGGCATGGACTCTACAAGGTGTCGAAAGTGTTCCACGGGGATGCTGGCCCTTGTTGAATCCAATGCGTCGCACAGTTGGCTGGATGTCCTTTGGGTGGTGGACTATTCTTGATCTAGAAAAAATAAACGCACACCTATTCTTGATCCACACGGGAAACTATTGAGCATGAAAAACCCAGCAGCATTGCAGTTCGACACAAACTGGTGTGCCTGGAACCTAAACTCAGCAAAAAAAGAAACGTCCCTTTTTCAAGGCCCTGTCTTTCAAAGATAATTCGTAAAAATCCAAATAACTTCACAGATCTTCATTGGGTTTCACAGATCTTCATTGGGTTTCACAGGGTTTGAACACTGTTTCCCATGCTTGTTCAATTAACCATAAACAATAAACAAACATGCACCTGTGGAACGGTCGTTAAGACACTAACAGCTTACAGACGGTAGGCAATTAAGGTCACAGTTATGAAAACTTAGGACACTAAAGAAGCCTTTCTACTGACTCTGAAAAACACCCAAAGAAAGATGCCCAGGGTCCCTGCTCATCTGCGTGAACGTGCCTTAGGCATGCTGCAAGGAGGCATGAGGACTGCAGATGTGGCCAGGGCAATAAACTGCTATGTCCGTACTGTGAGACACCTAAGACAGCGCTACAGGGAGACAGGACGGACAGCTAATCGTCCTTGCAGTGGCAGACCACGTGTAACAACACCTGCACAAGATCGGTACATTCGAACATCACACCTGCGGGACAGGTACAGGTTGGCAACCTCAACTGCCCGAGTTACACCAGGAACGCACAATCCCTCCATCAGTGCTCAGACTGTCCGCAATAGGCTGAGAGAGGCTGGACTGAGGGCTTGTAGGCTAGTTGTAAGGCAGGTCCTCACCAGACATCACCGGCAACAACGTCACCTATGGGCACAAACCCACCGTCGCTGGACCTGACAGGACTGACAAAAAGTGCTATTCACTGACAAGTCGCAGTTTTGTCTCACCAGGGGTGACGGTCGGATTCGCGTTTATCGTCGAAGGAATGAGCGTTACACCGAGGCCTGTACCCTGGAGCGGGATCGATTTGGAGGTGGAGGATCCGTCATGGTCTGGGGCGGTGTGTCACACCATCATCGGACTGAGCTTGTTGTCATTGCAGGCAATCTCAACGCTGTGCGTTACAGGGAAGACATCCTCCTCCCTCATGTGGTACCCTTCCTGCAGACTCATCCTGACATGACCCTCCAGCATGACAATGCCACCAGTCGTACTGCTCATTCTGTGCATGATTTCCTGCAATACAGGAATGTCAGTGTTCTGCCATGGCCAGCGAATAGCCCGGATCTAAATCCCATTGAGAATATCTGGGACCTGTTGGATTGGAGGGTGAGGGCCATTCCCCCCAGAAACATCCGGGAACTTGCAGGTGCCTTGGTGGAAGAGTGGGGTAACATCTCACAGCAAGAACTGGAAAATCTGGTGCAGTCCATGAGGAGGAGATGCACTGCAGTACTTAATGCAGTTAGTGGCCACACCAGATACTGACCCCCCCTTTGTTCAGGGACACATTATTCAATTTCTGTTAGTCACATGTCTGTGGAACTTGTTCAGTCTATGTTTCAGTTGTTGAATCTTGTTATGTTAATACACATATTTACACATGTTCTGTTTGCTGTTTGCTGAAAATAAACACAGTTGACAGTGAGAGGACGTTTCTTTTTTGCTGAGTTTACTACCATACCCCATTCAAAGGCACTTACATTTTTTGTTTTGCCCATTCACCCTCTGAATAGCACACATACACAATCCATGTCTCATTTGTCTCAAGGCTTAAAAATCATTCTTTAACCCGTCTCCTCCCCTTCATCTACACTGATTGATGTGGATTTAACAAGTGACATCAATAAGGGATAATAGCTTTCACCTGGATTCACCTGGTCAGTCTATGACATGGGAAGAGCAGGTGTTCTTAATGTTTAGTATACTCAGTGTATATACAATATGATGTACTTTATTGTCCAATGGGAAATTTGACTTGGACAATTAAAGAGTGCTGCTGCTTCCATATAAATACATCAAATCAATTGACACAACATACATAGAATAACACCCCATCATTCACCCCCCTCTGACCCACACAAAAGTTGTGACTAGGTGACAAAAGGCTGTGACTAGGTGACATGATGTAAAGCCTACAGGCCAGGCTCCAGTTCATTATTGCTATAACAACAACATTTCACATCATCAGTGCCTAACTCATGGCTATGAGTGTGTTTACTTTAGCTTGATGTCATCCTGATTTAACTTTACTACAGATTTGACAAGGGATAGTCTACCAGGTGATTTGACCTTCTTGCAAGTCAATGACTTAAATACACATCAGCCTCAGAAGACTGGATCTGGGTAACCCTGTAAGATGAGCCACTTTATTCATAATTGTAGCCGTGGGGAAGTGTAAAATTACCACTGAACTGATTAACACTTATGATGCATTTCCAATAACATCGACAACAAATATTTTCCAGTGCCTAATACATGATATTCTGAATATAAATATGTTTAACAGTGCAATGTGGTATAACACCATCACAATGATTACTGATTAGCCTAATGAAAATGTAACCTGAATTGTCTCAACATATAGTATGGTAAGCTACCTCCTCCAAAAGAGAAAAGAAACATTGTGTGTGTGTGTGTTATACGTTTCATGTGTGGTCAAGTGAACAGAGCATTGCAGAGCTGACACCTGAGCATGGCTTCAGGTTACACAGGTTTGCGACTACAATTTTAGAATTCATGTCATCATTTACAAAAGAGCGGTCGTATCGTACTAGTATATTTACACTAAACTGTGGCATCCACTGGCTTCTGGATGCCAATCTCCAGACACACCCAACCATATAACAATAAGCTAGCTGACTCACAGACCCAACTCATAATCCAAAAGGCAATGTCATCTAAATATAGGCAGGGCTACTCGTTAATAAAGGACAATTACACCAAACTTAAAAATGCAGCAAATTACTTTAGTGCTCTTTCCCTGGCTCTGCATACTGTAAGTCTTGTACATTAGGCCTACACTTTTGCTGAAATTCATAAAGCCATTATTAGATATTGATCTCATAAAATTCAGGGCTATTTACATCACGGTACAGGGGATATCTGATATGCTCCATGTATATGGTAGTGACTTACAGCATCATGACAGTCCCAGGGGCTCCATTACATAGGAGAGAGGCACTGAAATGCTCTTACCAGGCCACAGAGAGAAACACTAATGGAGGGCCTGGGCCATTACTGTCTGGGAGGAGCCTCAGAATATCTCTAAACAATAGCCTATGTTGAATTGAATGAGTGTACAGGATAAAAATTATAATTGTGTGCGCTTCATAAGTGCAAAGTTTAAGCCTATTAAAATTAGAGGCCAAAAGTAATAATTTAAAAGAAACCTCCCTTCTCTTCCATGATGGCTCCTTTATAGAATAGCTGTGGATAACTTCTTAAGCGAAAAGAATCGTGTGTGATTGTGTTTCGTGTCATGTGACCAACTACTCTTGGTGGGTTCAAAAGATGACTGGCATGGACAGAGGCCCTCCCTCAATGAGGTAACAAAACGGGTACTTACAAAATCATCCCCTGAGTCTGCCCCCACTGACGTAATGGACTCTTTGCTGTAGGAGCGAGGCATGCGGACTCCGGTCCGGGGGGCTGTGGCTGCCTCCTCAGCAATCTTCTTTTTCAGTTTGGCAAACATCTCCACCTTGCCTTAGTGTTTCTTTACCCAAGTGTACTGCCTGCTACTCTCCCCAAAAGCTCCACAATGCAAGTCCTCTGTCACACAGGCTGTGGTCCTTCAAGGTCCCTTGTTTTGGTCACAGAACAGCTGTATTCCAGTGTAGCCTCCTCTCACAGGCAAGGGAACTGTCATTGTCATTCCTCTTTCAATCTGAAACATACAACAGAGAGAGTGTCACAGTAATCAGCATGAAGACTATTACTATTAGAGATGTGGAATGAGGATATAATGAGTGATGCATGTTTCATGGTAGTTGGTAAAACTTGCAGTTGCAGATAGTCCTTTTGTGCCTCCCTTATGATTTGTCATAACACCAGATCAGTTGACAGACACGTGACAGCAGGTTTAACTAGTAAGTTTGCTAAGAGAGACATCTAAAAGAGGCTAATGATATTTTAGCTGGATGATAAGATGAGAGACGATGTAGCTAGCTATAATAGTAGCTAGCTACTCACAGTGTTGGCAATGGCTGCTCCATCAAGTTAGCTACGGTTAGCAGTTTGCCAACTAGATAGCTAACGTTAGCTGAATAGTTCATTATCATTCTGTAAATATTTCAACATTTCGAGATTTAAGAAATCCGTCAGTTCCAGTTCAGTTAACTGTTCACGACTTGATCACGAAAAGACAGATGGTTTCAACAATGAAGATGGCTAGCTAGTATAGCTGACGCTGTTATGGTTACTGTTATACTCTAGCTAACAGTAGCTAGCTAATCAATGGAATCTCTTACCGTATGAACTTCGAGAAAGTAAAAAAATCCAAGTGAAATCCATTGTGTTAAACGTATTCTCTGCAATGAATATAAACTCTACCGTTTCCCAATGTAATAACTCTACAAATATACTGCTTTACGACAAATGTCTTTCTATGTCTGGACTGTATTTTACTAGGCTAGCTCGCTAACATCAATACGTAAACTGCTACTACACTCACTGTGCTGACGTTTCATATGGGTCCATGTTCATTTGACATATCCGATAACAGAGAGAGGGGGGGGTGGTGGTGGTGGTGGTGGTGGTGGTGGTGGTGTTCTTCTTCTTCGTTTATGGGATTTATCGGTGGTTGTTATCCAACGTTATGGAGCATTCCCGCCACCTACTGTACTGGAATGTGGGCCAGAGACAGGGAGAAAGTAAATCCTAACTGCCAGCCACCTTTCTCTTATTTAGACTGCATCTAAAAGCGAGGTGTGAAAAATATTCACTCTACTTCATGTCAGTTAACTAAAACAGGGCGATTGACACTGGGGTGATTACACCTGTGTGTGCATAAAATGGCACAGACAGATATGGCAGCTCTGCTCCTAAGCAACGTTGCAGGTTTTTTGTTGTTGTGTGTGTTATTTATTACATTATTACCCCAGAATGTTTTTTGTGTTATTACATTCAGCCGGAACTTTTGGAGGGATATCATAGCGGCAGTAACTCACCAGCATTTCGATCAGGAATACGACTTTCCCGAATAATATCCTTTGTTTATACCCCCCAGGGCAATTGAACTTATTCCAGAGGCTGCTCCAAAACCGCCAGTGGAGAAGAGGTTTTCAGAGTGGACTTATAGTACGGTAGAACTACCATCACACTGACTGTTGTACTCGCTCTGGTCAACTTTTTGAAATGCCTACAAGGCCCTCCCCCACCCTCCATTTGGCAAATCTGATCACAAATCCATTTTGCTCCTCCCTTCCTATAGGTATAAACTCAAACAAGAAGTATCCGGGCTAAGGTCTATTCAACGCTGGTCTGACCAATCTGAATCCATGCTTCAAGATTGTTTTGATCACGCGGACTGGGATATGTTCCGGGGAATAACATTGACGAATAACATTGACGAATACACGGATACGGTGACTGAGTTCATCCAGAAGTGTATAGGAGATGTTGTACCCATTGTGACTATTAAAACCTACCCAAACCAGAAACCGTGGATAGATGGCAGCATTCGCGCAAAACTGAAAACGCGAACCACCGCATTTACCAATGACAAGGTTACTGGGAATATGGCCAAATGCAAACAGTGTAGTTATTCCCTTCATAGGGCAATCAAACAGGCAAAACGTCAGTACCGAGACAAAGTTGAGTCACAATTCAATGGCTCAGACAAGAGATGTATGTGGCAGGGTCTACAGACAATCAAGGACAGCAAAGGGAAAACCAGCCACATCGCGGACACCAACGTCTTGCTCCCGGACAAGCTAAACGGCTTCTTCGCCCGCTTTGAGGATAACACAGTGCCACCGACGCGGCCCGCTATCAAGGACTGTGGCCTCTCCTTCTCCATGGCCGACATGAGTAAGACATTTAAAAGGGTTAACCCTGGCAAGAATGCCGGCCCAGACGGCATCCCTAGCCGCATCCTCAGAGCATGCCCAGACCAGCTGGCTGGAGTGTTTATGGACATATTTAATCTCTCCCTATCCTAGTCTGCTGTCCCCACTTGCTTCAAGATGTCCACCATTGTTCCTGTATCCAAGAAAGCAAAGGTAACTGAACTGAATGACTATCGCTACCCCAGTAGTACTCACTTCTGTCATCATGAACTGCTTTAAGAGGCTCTACCTTACCTGACACCCTAGACTTTCTTCAATCTGCTTACCACCCCAATAGATCCACAGACGATGCAATTGCCATCACACTGCACACTGCTCTGTCCCATCTTGAAAAGAGGAATCAATATGTAAGAATGCTGTTCATTGACTATAGCTCAGCATTCAACACCATAGTACCTTCCAAGTTCATCATTAAGCTCGGGGGCCCTGGGTGTGAACCCTGCCATGTGCAACTGGGTCCTGGACTTCCTGACGGGCCTCCCACCAGTGGTGAAGGTAGGAAACAACACCTCCACTTCGCTGATCCTCAACACAGGGGCCCCACAAGGGTGCGTCTTCAGCCCCTCCTGTACTCCCTGTTCACCCATGACTGAGTGGCCACACACGCCTCCAACTCAATCATCAAGTTCGCAGACGACACAACAGTAGTAGGCCTGATTACCAACAATGACGAGACAGCCTACAGGGAGGAGGTGAGGGAGAGTGGTGCCAGGAAAATAACCTCTCACTCAACATCAACAAAACAAAGGAGCTGATTGTGGACTTCTGGAAACAGCAGAGGGAGCACGCCCCTATCCACATCAACGGACCGCAGAGGAAAAGGTAGAAGGCTTCATGTTCCTCGGCATACATATCACTGACGATCTGAAATGGTCCACCCACACAGACAGTGTTGTGAAGAAGGTGCAACAGCGCCTCTTCAAACTCAGGAGGCTGAATAAATTTGGCTTGGCCCCTAAAACTCTCACAAACTTTTACAGATGCACAATTGAGAGCATCCTGTTGGGCTGTATCACCATATGGTACGGCAACTTAACCGCCCGCAACCGCAGGGCTCTCCAGAGGGTGGTGCGCTCTGCCCAATGCATCACCAGGGACAAACTACCTGCCCTCCAGGACACCTACAGCACTGTCACAGGAAGTCCAAAAAGATCATCAAGTACAACAACCCCACGAGCCATGGCCTGTTCACCCCGCTATCATCCAGAAGGCGAGGTCAGTACAGGTACATCAAAGCTGGGACCGAGAGACTGAAAAACAGCTTCTATCTAAAGGCCATCGGACTGTTAAATAGCTATCACTAGCCGGCTTCCACCCGGTTACGCAATCATGCACCTTAGAGGCTACTGCCCTATATCCATAGACTTGGAATCACTGGCCACTTTAATAACGGAACACTAGTCGCTTTAATAATGTTTAAATGCTGCTTACTCATCTCATATGTATATACTGTATTCTATTCTACTGTATTTTAGTCTATGCCACTCCGACATTGCTGGATCTAATATTTATATATTTCTTAATTCCATTTGTGTGTGTTGTTGTGAATTGTTTTAGATACTACTGCACTGTTTGATACTACTGCTCTGTTGGAGCTTGGAACACAAGCATTTCGCTACGCCTGCAATAACATCTGCTAAATATGTGTATGTGACCAATACATTTGATTTGAAAATGACATTTCTCTGTGAACATAAGATCCATTGATTGTATTTCCACGTATTTAATGATTTACAGTAATAGCATCATCCCTCATTTTGATAGCCTACAAGCTCACAAGCTCATTCTGTATCACAGACAGTTCACACAAATAACCACAGCTAGGCTTACTGCTGAATCAGGTTATCTACAGACATATGAACTGTTGTGGAAATTCTTACACAGGGACACTCAAAGTCAATCTTAAATGAATCATTGTTTTTTATCAGCTCACTGGAGAGGTTCCAACAAACTTGATGCACCATAGTGAACGTCTGTCAGGAGCTCTAACAGGGCAGTCCTATTAGTTCCTTTATATACTGACAAGTAGTAGTTGCATGATTTGGCTTATTCATAACTAATTAATCATTAACGTTTACTTCATTCATGTGACTGACCAATACTGGTTCATGCATGTGACAGACTAATACCTCACAAGGCTTCTTCTCACTAAGCTGAGACCTTGAAACTGAGATATCCCTTTCTCTAAACAGGGGTCTGGGCGTACTGCCAAATTGCAGACACTAATTGTAAGGATTCGTTCAATCAGTCACTTGCATGAACACAGAAATTGGTTTATAGAAAAGCACAAACACAGAACATAAAAATTGGTAAATAGAAAAGCACCAACATACAATTTTACATCAAAGAACCTATCTATATGTTTTAGATCAGTGATGTTCATTATAATAATTTCTCACCTCAATTATCAGGCTTATAGCTTTATTATAAGACTACATAAGATAACTAAGTCAAGTGCATGAGTACATTCTCATTTAAACATATTTCTAATTTGAGTGCTTTATACTGTGTATATATATATATATCTCTACACGATACATGAAATTCAATAAATATACATTACAAAAATAAAATCAAACATCTGACAAATAACATCTTCTACAGTTTATTCCTAATAGGCTGCAAATAGACCGAAGTCAAACTGAAACGGTGACCTCTCTCTGTAAAGTGGCTAAAATAAGTGTTCCTGTTTCACTTCACGTGTTCTTATTGTAATCTACCATGATTCATTAAATCTAACATGTTTTTGAATAAAACATGAAATATTGACACTGCTATCACCTAAAACGTTTGAAACAGAGTAGTGGCATTACTTAATAGAGTATTTCTGTGTGAACACACGTGTTGGCACACAGAGCTACAGCAGACACAAAAACACACAGTACTGTATATAAGTTACGTACAGTAGCCTACAGTAAAATACAGTGGAGGCTGCTGATGGGAGAACGGCTCATAAGAATGGCTGGAATGGAGCCAATGGAATGGTATCAACCACATGTGGTTTCCATGTTGTTGATACCATTCCATTGGCTCCATTCCAGCCATTCTTATGAGCCGTCCTCCCCTCAGCAGCCTCCACTGGTAAAATATGAACGACATAATCAGTGGTGTCACTTCAACGGGAGTTGTTGTTACTCCACTGTATGTGATGCATTACAAATGTGGTGCTTGATAACAGTGCGGCCAAAGATGATGATAGTTAGTGCAGTGTTTACAGGAAATATGGTGTCGTTGTTCTGGGTGGAATTACTCTCTCCGAGTCGGGAACCGCCCGGAACAGCTTGGGCTCCCTTGTATTGGCGTCTTTGAAGACCATGATGGAGGCAATGTTGCCGCAGCGATAGCAGTAGTTAGGAGCTGACCAGACCGTGACCAGCTTCTCATCAAACATGAACTTGTAACCTTCATGGACTAGTTGATGTGCCCGACAGATCAACGTCAAGTTGTTGATGTGAACAAACTGCACATCGAGTGATATATAAACAAAAAAAGAGAGTGAGATGAATGTGAAAAATAAACATGACTTACCCATTTCATATATATTGCTGTGTGAAATTGACAATGTATGTACTGCAGTGTGCATCTCTAATCAGTGGTGAACAAGACTAATCTTACCTCATTGGTGACCTTTGCACCAAACAGCCACCCAGCTCCCCTAGGGCTGATGGCCCAGGTGTCGACGTCCTCCGGGTCTGACCAGACAAGGTCACAGAATGCTCCCTTGTGGGGGATCTCCTGGTTACGCTCAATGGTTCTGATCTGGTCCAGGGTCTTTATGTCTGGGGAGAGGCCCCCATGAACACACAGAATCTGCTCATCCATCAGCTGGCACAAGAAAACAACCAAAGTACAGCATTAGAATAACTGTGATGATAGAAAATATCTTAAGACTCATGTGTAATCATTTCCATGTTGGCTTGATATGCTAAACTTGTGACATGGGGGATTTGACTGCAGGAAATCAGAACTACAAAGCAATAGAGTTGTACTCACCGCTGCAACTGTTAACATATCAAACACTTTGGTACAGTAGCGCCAGGCATTGGCATTTCCATATTTGGTTTGGCATTCATCTGAAAAGAAAAATAGACCGGGGACATCCCATTTACAACCAGTCCACCTGGAGTCAATGGTTTGGATTGAACGATAACTACTAATGTAGCCTATTATTGCAACATTTGGTTGGGCTGGATATGGCGAAGTAATGAAAATCTCACCATAAAAGCCATATACTTGGGTTATTTGTCTGCTTTCGTGGTTTCCTCTTAAAAGCGTGATGCGGTCAGGCCATTTGGCTTTTAACACCAACAGGTATGTGAATGTCTCCAAGCTGTAATATCCCCGGTCAACAAAGTCACCCTGTAGAGACACAGACACCAAATCATGATGGTGTGATTCTTGATGGACGTTGTAAACAACATGAAAAAACAATAACAGTCAAATCAATGAAGATAAATGGGAGTGGACAAGGGGAGAATAGTTGAGTTTTAGCCAACCATGAAAATATAGTTTGTGTCTGGGACCTGTCCTCCAGTTCTGAAGAGTTCACACAGATCATAAAACTGAAAGAAGAAGAAGCAACCAAGTTAACTTCATAACTACTGGAAAGAAATGTATAATCCATCAGCTTCAAACACAAATATCTAGCAATGTTGCTGTAAAGCTGTGATGGTCAATAAAGTAGCCTACCTGTCCATGTATATCTCCACACACAGTCACAGGGGTGGACACAGGCTGGACATTGGATTCCTCCAGCAATAGGTCACATACATAATCACATAACCTCTGAGGAAAAACCCACACTTGGTAAGAATAACAAGCATAATGTAACAGTTTCAGAGACTTCAATGTGATGTGTCATGCAATCGTTTAATGAATGAATGGTTAACTAGCCATTTCACATCGGTTACAATGGCATAGTAGAGAAATTCACCAGTGACCAATCATTTCGTCAAGCATGATGATGGCATCCGTTGAATTATAATTCTAGGCTATGGCATCACAGTCTGTGATTTCAGGTCAGGATGCTTCGATATGATTAGAAGTGATACTGATTTTGCTGTTGCTTATGTCTGATAAGTAGGCTTCTATGCGTGCTGCTCATCAGGCTTATTTCTAGAGGTGATTGCCATTGCGAAGGCATTGATTCTCACCTTGAGGTCGTTTTCAGGTAAATATTTACACTGCTTGGCAATCTCCGCGTATTTATCCAGGTCCAGTGGCGCCATTGTATCAGCTGTTCGCTAATGTTTCTACTACTGTGCATGTTCGGTTCCGTCAGGCAGATTTACTGAACAGTTTGCGTTGTGCTGCCATCTGCTGTGTAGGATACGCACATACATACTATAGGCCTTAGAATTTGGTTTTATATCCTCCGGACCCGGACAGTGCATATTGTGAGCTCTTTAAGTCTTGTCAAATCATAGTCAAATGAGTAATTATTGGATGTAACAGTTCTGTAGCTCTTGGCTTCATAACTAGCCTCTGGTATCATGTTGTGCAGCTCATGTCACTCCTGATCAATGTAAATACTGCTGACGACAGGTGTTAAGGACTGTAGCCGCACAGCGGCGCTCGCACACTGTAGATACAATGGGTGATTAGGCTACTGAGCGCACATATCCTGCCTAGGCCTAATAAATATCACAATCATATTTGTTTCATTTAACCCTCATTATAGCCTACTACCAACATATTTTACATGAATGGATTACCAATTGGGGTCATGTTGCCCCCTATAAGAAATGATTGGGAAAAGCAACTATATAAACTTAACTATTATCAAAACATCATTAGAAATGTAAATAATGTTATCTGAAAAAGTATATATTCAAAACAGACTATTATTTAAGAAAAATTAAAGCAATTTGCATATTCTGTCAAATGAACATATAAATGTTTCCCTTATATAATGTGCAGCGTTTTTCCAAAGTACAATCCAGATTAGTACTAAAACGCTCATTTGCCATCATTTGATTGTAGTATCATTTAGTTCTTCAAATTTATAAGTAAATATTAATTTTGTCATATTTATGTGGCAAAAATGACTTCCATTTAAAGGCGAAGTACACCAAAATGTGAAATATACTTAATTTTTTTGACAAAAAGTGATTCATCCATTTATTCTGAGAGCCAATGACAAAAAAATATGTCTACGCTTTCATCATTTACTAACCCCACAGCCAGCATTAGCATCACTGGAAGTGAAACAATGTGGTAGGGCCTATGGCAGGATGCTTCTAAAAGCATGCACAAATCCTCAAAGTCACTTCAAACCACATGGTATAGCAACCAAAATATCACAAGTTGCACATATTGAATGTTGGACAATATTGTATGAGCCAGCACTGCTAATACACACCAATACAGCACTATGTACACATTCAGAGGGTAGCTGGTTTCTGTATTACAGTTCTACCTAGTATTCATACCACAGACAGACTTTTATGAGCTGTTTTGACTGTAACTAAGCATATATCTACGGTAATTTTAGATTTTGTACACATTCATACATAGTTATAACCATAGGCAAGTACATTAGGTTCTCTATATCTGCAGGTGATCTGTCTATAAGGCCAAGATCACTGCAACAGGTCCCCCTCCACCCTCTGAGGATATGTATAACTTAATATTATGTCTCCAGAGAAACCAGAAGGCACAAAAAGGTTGTTTTTGGTTTTGTACACAGCCATACGATGTTGTATAGAAAAGTACAATCGTAGGCAAGTACATGGAGACCTATATCTCTACAGATTATCTGTCTATCTGGTCAAAATAACTGATACAGGTCCCCCTCCACCCTCTGGTGGTATGGATAACTTGTTATTTTGTCTCCAGAGAAACCTAAATTCAAATAAAGGTAATATCTATCAAACTAGTGTTTTGGGCTGGGGTCAAAATTACCCCAGAGGATTATATTTTTTTAAAGTACAGAAACATTAAATAATGATTTAGATCAAGTTGGTTGACAAAGTCATTAAAAATCAGAAGAATAAAAAAAAACATTTGGGTTATGATTAAAAAAAACATCCCCTATGGGGACCCTAGTCGGTAGTATGGGGGTTAAATGTACCTTGTTTGGCCTACACTCACTTTTTAAACATGTTGTTGCTTATATGTGGAAATCGTTAAAGAGCGGCATATGTTATTTATTGAGTAGCCTAGCCTAGGCCGAATGTCCCAGAATCGAATTGATGTAGGCTCGCAGCCTAGGAACATAAAGTAATGTAATCTTACAATGTAATATTATTATTTGTTTAAATGTATCCAATGATGTGATCTTTGGACTAATAAGGAAAAGTAAAACAGACTTCTCAATGCACTCAACGTGTACTCGCTCAGATGAGGCTACGCATTGAACCAATCAAATGCCTTTACGAAAGGAAAACAAACGCACCTTAACATACCACGTGACCTCCCATCAATGTCTTCATTGGCTGAAGAGTGTAACAATTTAGAGCGTTTCATTGCGCTGTGCTAGGTTGAACGGAAAGTGAAGCCAAGAAACTGCGGGTAGTTCGGTTCACAATCACTGAGAACGTCAATGGTGGAGTACGCGAGCTAGTCCATTCAGGGAAAGGTCTGAGACAGACCCTTACTAGGTAGGGCTTTACATGGAGAGCTGAAATTTAATATGAGGTTAACGACCTTAATGATGTACATATCCCCAGCTTTGCTATTTATTTTGTATATTGGATGTTCTGATGCTGCACCTCGCGTCAACTCCTACGATGCTTCGCCTATCTCCAGGAAGCCTCGCTCAGCCTCCGAGAGCTTGGAACCGCTCTACACAACCTTGCCTAATCGTTTACCTGAGGGCAGGTTTGTGCTCGGCCAACTAACTGGGCTCACGCCGTCCCCTACTATTGGTTTCACCGGAGTGGCCAGCAAAACGATACGGGTCTCCACGACTCCTGTCTCGCCAACTGCAACCACCGTTCAGCCACCAACAACTGACCCTACAACCCCAAGGCCAAGCACAGAAATGCTTTTCAACACTAGAAAAAAAAATACGTTTTTGAGCTCCAGAACATCAAATTCAAGCAAAATATCTACTGATGGGCAAGCATCAGTTTTTCCTCCAGAAAAAACCAACATGGTCTCCATGGTTTCTCAGCGGACGACTAATGATGCATGGTCTTCAGATAACATCGATGCATCGATTTCCTCCTCCGAGAATGGTCAAGGTGAGTAGCCTATGTTTGCTCTTGGGTGTGATAATAAAATATACAATGTTCTAAGGAGCATGCAATTGTCATTTTATCTTGTGTATTGTACAGAATATCCTTAGACTGCCACACCTGGTTACACGTAATTATAAATAGACTGATATATGAACGGATTGAGTCTCTGGACTTTAATTAATCACCTCACACATTCACCTAGGTTTGCAGAAATTGCCCTTTTGATGCAGAAACTTAATTCATATGTGGCCAAAGGCACAGTCAAAACAATGTCGGTATTATGGCTTTTGACGCAGAGCACAGGCGGGCTAAGAAACTGACAGCTTGTAGAAACAATAGATCACGGACCTCAAATCATGGACGGCAGTCTCCTTGTAAAATGATCAAATAACCGAATGATCCATATTAATTATAACATATCGGTTCAATATTTACCAATTGCGCAATATGAATGGGCTATAGGCTACGTTTTGCGCTCACAGAGATGGGGGCCCTTATTCTGAGGTAGGCTATGTGACAAGTGTGTCAGATATTATAGTGATTGGATCGGAGGGGGGACGGCATTTAAGCCATGTTTTTAGTTATCCATTCCCAGACTTCTCCATGTCCGCATAAAACCATGCGATTGTATTTTTCATACAAGCAGACAATAACACATGTCCGTTTGATCCCTTTGTGTCTATTCAACATCCTTAGACCACGGAAGAGGGATAGGGGAATGTGCTACTCCGCATCCAATCAAAACGACCAGACCAAGACATGAATGAGCCAGCACTGCTATATGCTCAGCGGCTTGTCTCTCACCTCCGCTGCTCCGCTATTCGTATTGTAACGACCCGGTATTGTGTTCTGTGTTCGTGGGTGTGTTATGGTTCTCATGGCTACTAGCAGGGGTTGAATGTGTCAGGACAGAGGGAAAGGGTGGGGGGTATGATGGGTAATCCCGCGGGATTTGGAAATGCATAAATAGGGATTACTGTCTCATCTCTTTCTCTCTTTCTGTTCGGGCCTTGATCTCTTCTTATGGGGGTGACCCTTAACCCGACATGGTGTAATTGTGTACGTTCAGTATTTAGCGGCGTGGGCTGTGGCCACAACAATAGCCCAGTTTAGGAATAAACCTGTGTTCTAACCTGCACACCTGAAGTCCGTCTCTTTTCCTTTTATGACCCAGCCGGGTCATTACATTGGTGTCAGAAGTGCTTTCGAACTACGGGATCGAGACTAGGCGAGTTAGCTGTTCAGTATAGGCCGGGTTGGATTTAGCGTAACTCGCATCTACGGTCATGATGCTTGGGGCGAGGCAGAAAATTAAGGAAGAGTCGGACAAAGTGTCCGTTGTGGGCTCGGGGGTACCCGGTCGGGAGGGTCGGGCGGCGACAGCCATAGATGAGCTGGAGAGCCACATGGCGGGAGTTAAATTGTCAGTCAGCAAGATGGCAGAACTGGCGGGTTTTCCTTCACTCCGCTCGAGAGCAGACGTCACGGCGACGGGGATATCGACGTCACCGGGTGCGGAAATGGCGGGGCCTGCGTATGTAAACAGAGATGGCGGCGGCCTATTGCCATTAGCCACGGTAGCGGCTAAACTACCAAAGTTCAATGGACAAGGTAAATGGGAAGTTTTTTTCACTCAATTCGAGTTGTTGGCTGCAGCCGGGAGGTGGTCTGACGAGACGAAAGCGTTACAGCTTGCCCTGAGCCTGGCAGAGGAGGCGTCGGAATGCCTGTTAACGCTAGCCCCGGACGAGAGGGGCGACTACGGTGCGCTAGTGGAGGCATTGGGGGGCCGTTTCGGCAGCGACGCGCAGCCCAACATGCTGCGGATTGAACTGAGTAACAAAAAGAGACTTCAGGGGGAATCATTAAAGGCGTTGGCAAGTGGTATTCTGAGCCTGACCAGGCGGGCTTATGCAACTATGCCGATTGGGGTGCAAGACGAGCTGGCACGGGACAGTTTTATTAGAGCGCTCTCTTCCACCGAACTGGGTAAGCATGTTCAGATGGCGGACCCACCATCTCTGCGGGCTGCAGTGGAGATAGCCAGGAAGAGGGAGCTGATCTGGGGGGAGGGAGTGAGAGTGGAAGTCGCCAGTCAACCAGAGGTGAGAGCAGCGGTGGCTGGGGTGCCAGGGGTCACGAAACCAGAGTGGGCCGACGAGTTGTGCGGGCTAGTCAAGACTGCTTCGCTTGTCATGGAGAGGGGCTCCAGGCAGCGTCGCAGTGTCAGCTCAACTCCTATTGTATGCTGGGGTTGTGGCCAGCCTGGCCACATTCAGCGGGAGTGTGGCAGATTACCCCGTCACCAGGGAAACGACGGCGGGTTCTCGCGCAGGGGGCAGCGCGGACCCACCCCCCCGCCCCCAAACCCACTGTAAGCAAAAGAGGTACCCAGCAGCGCAGACAAGAGGGTGGGGACCTGCTCCCCCAGGGTGTAGCTGCCGCCGTGTTTCCTAGTCCGGTAGTTGTGGTGGGACGTACCACCGTTGGGGACTTCTGTAATGTCATCGTCAAGGTGGAGGGGGTGGAATGTTTGGCCCTGGTCGACACGGGCTCTACAGTAACCCTGGTGAGACCAGACATACTACCTGTTGGGGTGCGGGTGGAGCCGACCCTTGTCCAGCTACGGACTGTCACGGGGGAGCTAGCCCCCATGTTAGGGAAGTGTCAGCTATCTGTGACTGTGGGGGGGAGAACTGTGGGGTGTCCGGCATGGGTAGCAGCGGTGCAGGACCCCTGTATACTGGGAATGGACTTTTTGAAAAACTGTGGGGCTCAGTTGGACTTAGCGTCGGGCACTTTGAGGCTGTCGGGGGGGCCCACAGTGGGAATGTCGACTTCGGGAGGGCCAGCAGGGGGCAGGGCTGTCCCTCCGTCTTCCTCCAAGCTTGCAGAAACTCCACCGGTCATCCCGGCTGCTCCCTTGGTCGTTGTGCCATTCCAGCAGCTGTCTCCGGCGGCGACGGCCTTCACTCCCCATCATGGTGCAAGCACAGGCAGCTCAGTAGCCCAAAACACACTGGCTCCTTCACCCCATCAGCCCGACGGGGGGAAGGAGGAAGCTATAGACGCCGTTGAGGCTGTGTGGCTGAAGAACTGTCAGGGTCTGGATGAGGGACAACAGAGACAGTTAAAGCAGCTGCTGTTGGACTTTAAAGATAGCTTCGCTTGGGGGGAAGATGAGGTAGGACAAACGCACCTAGTTCAGCACGAAATAGACACTGGGGACGCCCGACCCATTAAAATTCGGCCCCGTCGTATTCCCCTTGCCAGGAGGGAAGCAGCAGACACAGCTATTGTTGACATGTTGCGGGCTGATTTCATTGAGCCATCAGATAGCCCATGGTCCGCGCCGGTCGTCATGGTGCCTAAGAAAGGGGGTAAACTTAGGTTTTGTGTTGACTACAGGGGCCTAAATTCTATCACCACTAAAGACTCTTATCCCCTACCGAGGATTGATGAGTCGCTAGACCACGTGAGAGGGTCCTCGTGGTTCTCCTGCCTTGATCTGCGCAGTGGCTACTGGCAGGTGCCCCTCTCGCCAGGGGCACGTGAAAAAACGGCCTTCTCCACAGATAGGGGCCATTGGCAGTTCAAGGTGCTGTGCTTCGGGCTCTGTAATGCTCCTGCCACCTTTGAGAGGCTCATGGACAGAGTGCTGGCGGGGGTTCCGAGAGACGAGTGTGTTGTGTACCTAGACGACATATTGGTGCACGGCACATCGTTTGAGGGGGCACTGGGGGCAATTCGGCGAGTGTTGGAGAGGATCTCGGGGGCAGGGCTAAAATTGCATCCGGGAAAGTGCCATTTTATGCAAAGGGAGGTGGCGTTCCTGGGGCATCAGCTGGGTGGTGAGGGCATCAGTACGATGCCAGACAAGGTAGAGGCTGTGAGGGGGTGGCCAGTTCCAGGGGGGAAAAAAGAGGTTAAGAGCTTCCTGGGGCTGGCATCCTACTATCGTAGGTTTGTGAAGGGGTTTGCGGGGGTGGCGGCTCCTTTGAACCACCTTCTCAAGGAGGACACTGTTTTTCAGTGGACCGAAGAGCACCAGCGGGCGTTTGAGGCCCTCAAACGTGCCCTGATGGAGGCTCCTGTCCTGGCCTCACCAGACCCGAACCGTCCGTTCATCCTGGACACCGACGCAAGCAATGAGGGTTTGGGGGCTGTGCTGGCTCAGCGTGGTCCTGATGGGGAACACGTAGTAGCTTATTACAGCAGAACTTTTGATAAGGCTGAGAAACGCTACTGCGTGACAAGGAGAGAGCTTTTGGCTGTCGTGGCAGCAGTACGCCATTTCAAGTACTACCTGGGGGGCCTGCCGTTTGTGGTCCGGACGGATCACTCCGCCCTGCAGTGGCTTCTCTCCTTCAAGGAGCCAGAGGGTCAGATTGCCCGCTGGCTGGAGGAGCTGCAACCCTACGACTTCCAGGTGGAGCACAGAGCCGGCCTTCGCCACAGCAATGCAGACGCCTTGTCCCGCCGCCCGTGTGCTGAGGATGGCTGTGGGTACTGCGCCAAACGGGTGGAGCGAGAGAGAGAACTGTGCAGGGAGGAGGGAGTCACCGCCACGGTGAGTCAACTGAGGGTGACAGAGTGCCGAGAGCTTGAGGCTGTGGACGTTGGGGAGTGGAGGCGTCGCCAGGAGGAGGACGCAGAGCTGCGTCCTGTGCTGCGGTGGGTGGAAGAGAGAAGACGACCGCCGTGGGGGGAAGTAGCCCCTCTATCACCAGTCACCAAGGGTCTGTGGGCTAAATTCACAGTCCTTAGAGTGGCTGAGGGAGTCCTCCAGAGGGGGTGGAAAAAGCCAGCGACTGGAGAAATTACGTGGCAGGTAGTGGTGCCCAAAAGGCTGCAGGGGAGCGTGTTACAGCAGCTTCACGGGGGAGTTGGCGCAGGGCATTTTGGGGTCTCCAAAACGTTAAAGCGCGTGCGTAAAGGCTTCTATTGGGCCAGGCACAGGAGGGATGTTGAGGACTTTTGTAGGCAGTGCGACGAGTGTGCTGCTAAAAAAGGACCTCCAGGTCAGTCACACGCCCTCCTACAACAATTCCCAGTAGGGGAGCCCATGGAGAGACTGGGGGTAGACATAGTGGGGCCGTTTCCAACCACAGACAGCGGTAACAGGTGGATTCTAACCGCTATGGACTACTTCACCAAGTGGCCGGAGGCTTACGCTCTCCCAGACCAGGAGGCAGCGACAGTAGCTGATGCGTTGGTGGGGGGAATAATCAGTCGGTTTGGGGTGCCACAGTCTATTCACAGCGACCAGGGGAGAAACTTCGAGTCACGGGTGTTCTCAGAGTTGTGTAGACGGTTAGGCGCGGAGAAGACGCGCACTACGCCACTTCACCCCCAGAGTGATGGGCTGGTGGAAAGATTTAACAGAACGTTAGCACAGCAGCTGGCCATCGTTACCTCAAAACACCAGAGAGATTGGGACACCCACTTACCGTTTATTCTTATGGCATGTAGGTCGGCTGTTCAAGAATCGACTGCGTGCTCCCCAGCGCTACTAATGTTAGGTCGTGAGTTGCGCACCCCAGCCGAACTGACGTTTGGTCACCCTCCTGATAATGACGACGGGGTTTTGCCTGGCCCGAACTATGTGTGTCGTCTGCAGAACCGGTTAGAAGCGGCTCACACCTTCGCAAGAGAGCAACTCGAGAACGCAGGGGTCCGCCAAAAGCGCCACTACGACTCGCGCGCTAGGGGGAGGCACTTTGGAGCGGGAGAATGTGTGTGGCTTCACAACCCCACGCGCAAGAAGGGGCGGTGCCCAAAGCTGGACAGTGCATGGGTGGGGCCGTGTCTGGTGATAGAGAGAGTGGGGGAGGTGACGTACCGGGTGGAGGTCCCCCCACGGAGCAGGAAGGTGGTGGTCCACCGGGACCGATTGGCACCCTACAGAGGGAGGAAAACGATAGGAAATGGGAGTGAGGTCTCTGATGTGAGCCCACGGGAACAGTCTAACGAGGAGACTCTAGCGCAACCTGAGCCTGGGATGGGGGCTGCTTCTTCAGAGGGCGCTGGAAATGACATTGGGGCAGATGAGTGTTCTGGGGGTTCACCGGTGAGAGCCACGGGGAGGCCCAAGAGACTGATGCGACCTCCGGGTCGTTTTAAGGATTTTGTTGTGTAACCCTAGGGGCTAGGGTTTAGAAAGGGGGGGGCTATGTAACGACCCGGTATTGTGTTCTGTGTTCGTGGGTGTGTTATGGTTCTCATGGCTACTAGCAGGGGTTGAATGTGTCAGGACAGAGGGAAAGGGTGGGGGGTATGATGGGTAATCCCGCGGGATTTGGAAATGCATAAATAGGGATTACTGTCTCATCTCTTTCTCTCTTTCTGTTCGGGCCTTGATCTCTTCTTATGGGGGTGACCCTTAACCCGACATGGTGTAATTGTGTACGTTCAGTATTTAGCGGCGTGGGCTGTGGCCACAACAATAGCCCAGTTTAGGAATAAACCTGTGTTCTAACCTGCACACCTGAAGTCCGTCTCTTTTCCTTTTATGACCCAGCCGGGTCATTACAGTATGCATCGCAGACGATAAAACGTCCCGACAGAGCCTCTGTGGAGGTTGGGGTGGGCAACACTTGTGAAACAGCTATTTGTCTGTCACTGTATAAAATGGCCTCCCAGGTGAGTATCAGGGGACCATGAAATTATGCGCAGCCACCAGTCCGATTTGGGGGTAGTTAGCTAGTCAGCGATACTACAACCTTGTCGAGGCTCCGTTGTTCTCGGGTAAAGGTCACTCTGATATCAACAACCTGGGTTAATGCCTCACCTCACTGACACAAATTCTCTGCCTGATGGAACACATTTCTGGTGTGTCACTGTGTTAGTGTGTTGACATATAATGTCTTTCTTTTTATCCCTCCCAATCATTCAATGCAAATCATGGTGATAAAATATCACGTTCTATGCTTCCGCATGTTCTGGAGTTTAAAGCACAGTAGCCTACAGTTGGAGAGGTGGTACCACCCTCCCATGGTTTTTGTTAGTAGCATAAACACTGTCATAGGAGGGTGTGTAACTTCAGACAGAGGTCATTTTACAGCAGCAGGTTGTTTTCAATCACCTCTGTCACATGTGTCCTTCTGCATACTTGAACCATGCCGCCACACTGCTTCACTTTGCTGGAACTAATTACTATGAGGAAGATGGACATTTCCTCATCTCCTTTTTTCACTGTGCTTACATTTCCCCTCAAACCAATTTTCTGCTGCTTTGAAATTTAACACAGACATCAGTCATGTGCACATTTCCTCTGCACACACAATGCATGGGTTTTTGATCCTCCATTCTTATACTATGTGGTTTGTACCTGTACTTAACCTTGGAACCAAATGATGCAATAATAACTTCTCTTCCTCCGTGCTTTGTGCCCAGATAGGAAGTGACGAGTAACTTGATGTGATGGATCCTACAGTAGCTCAGTGCTATTTATTTGTGTGTAACATGGTTATAATTGTGTGTGTGAGAGAGATTGTGAGATCTTGGGCCGTGCAGCTCCCTGAGTCTGGGGGGTGATCTTGGGGGGGGAAGATGTGCAGGGAAGATGACTTCAGTGATCAAATGGAAAGTTGACAGTGCTCTCCATGCTTGCATAACCGTGCCCTTTCCCTGTTACATAAAGCTGGAACAGTGGCCAGAGATGGAGAGGGCTAATCTGAGGAGGAGGCGACTGTTTCAGAAAATGACATTAAGTCCTCTCGAATGGCCAAGCCGATGTCTGAGAAGATGGCACAACAATAGAGTACAGTGTTCTGAAAGTTTAAAGGTGTTTACAGACGTTCTGCGGTAAACTGCGATTGAACCGCGAGAAAATCCGCCTACCGTGTGTAGAGACCAGCGGTCCCGGTTTTTGTCAGCTCGAATTATGTCATTAAAACATTGTTTGATTGGTTGTCAAGATGGACTCTGCTCATTGGTCAACCATGCGCGGCGGCCGCTCAAGACTTCAGCAAATTTCATCTTTTGGTGCCTCGAGCTTCGAGCCAGTGGCACCACCAACCGTGCCGCTTGTAAAACAGTACCCTGTTGGATCATAGGACACACTTCTATTTCAAACCCATCATTCTTCGTTCGAATCTCATACATGGACCTTGCAAGGACAAGCAACCTAGTCAACACACTATCAATGTCCAACTGTTCATTTTCTCTAGTCATGTGTATAATATGATGACACATTCAACAATTAACATCATTTCCACAATCCTCTGTTTTGTTCTCAGCTTTCAATGTACAGTATTGTATAATGGTTTACAGTATGTCAGATTGCAGCAGTCCTGCCTGCTTCCCACATCATTCCTGTAAATTAGGCTGTGTGAGTTAACAGCAACCTGTCTCCTCTCCTGTAAGAACAGCCCACATGTGCTCAACAAAACACCAATGGCAGCCTGGTATTTCCTCTGCATGTCATGACTGTTGTCTCCTGGAAAAAAACAGTAATCTCATACTCCAGCAGCAGTCTGTATCCTACCTCCTCATCCTCTGCATCCTCCTCCTTACCCTCCGTCTCTCTCTTAGAAACAGACGGGAGAGAAACACTCAGACTCCATGCTCCTCATGCCTGAGCTCAAATAAATAATACATGCCCACTCAGCAGAGTCTACACGGTCATGCAGATGTCTGGCAGATGTCTGGCACCTCTCATTGTGTGTGTGTATTTACAGAATATCCTAGTGGTGGTGTATTATAACAGTCTCTCCCTCTTTCTTGCTCTGTCCCTGCAGAGTCTCTGTGTAACTGCAGCAGTGAGGGGGCTCTAGACGTGGATGACTGTGACAAGAAGACAGGTCAGTGTGTCTGCATGTCAGGGTACACTGGGCTGCTGTGTGAGGACTGTGAGGAAGGACACTTCACCAATGGCACCACTGGCTGCTTACCCTGTGGCTGTGACTCCTACGGAGCTGTCAACCACCTCTGTGACAGGTAAGAGCTTTCGCTTCCCATGGGCACTAATGGCACTGAGAATGAAACACTAGACACCTATTTTTATTTTATTTAACTAGGCAAGTCAGTTAAGAACAAATTCTTATTTACTATGACGGCCTGGCAAAAGGCCTCCTGCGGGGACGGGGGTCTGGGATTAAAAATAAATACATGATAAATATTGGACAAAACACACATCACAAGAGACAACACTACATAACGAGAGACCTAAGACAACATAGCAAGGCAGCAACACAACATGACAACAACATGGTAGCAGCACAAAATATGGTACAAACATTTATTTGGCACAGACAACAGCACAAAGGGCAAGAAGGTAGAGACAACAATACATCATACATAGCAGCCACACATGTCAATAGGAGTGTCCATGATTGAGTATTTGAATGAAGAGATTGAGATAAAACTGTCCAGTTTGAGTGTTGGTTGCAGCTCGTTCCATTCGCTACCTGCAGCCAACTGAAAAGAGGAGCGACCCAGGGATGTGTATGCTTTGGTGACCTTTAACAGAATGTGACTGGCAGAACGGATGTTGTATGTGGAGGATGAGGGCTGCAGTAGATAACTCAGACAGGAGGGAGTGAGGCCTAAAGAGTTTTATAAATAGGCATCAACCAGTGGGTCTTGCGACAGGCATATAGAGATAACCAGTTTACAGAGGAGTATAGAGTGCAGTAATGTGTCCTATAAGGAGCATTGGTGGCAAATCTGATGGTCGAATGGTAAAGAACATCTATCCGCTCGAGAGCAACCTTACCTGCCGATCTATAAATTATGTCTCCGTAATCTAGCATGGGTAGGATGGTCATCTGAATCAGGGTTAGTTTGACAGCTGGGGTGAAAGATTACGATAGAAGAAACCAAGTCTACATGTAACTTTAGCCTGCAGCTTTGATATGTGCTGAGAGAAGGACAGTGTACCGTCTAGCCATACTCCCAAGTACTTGTATGAGGTGACTACCTCAAGCTCTAAACTCGCAGAGGTAGTAATCACACCTTTGGGAAGATGGGCATTCTTCTTACCAAACCACATGACCTTTGTTTTGGAGGTGTTCAGAACAAGGTTAAGGGCAGAGAAAGCTTGTTGGACACTAATATCTTTGTTGTAGAGCATTTAACACAAAATCCAGGGAGGGGCCAGCTGAGTATAAGACTATCATCTGCATATATATGGATGAGAGAGCTTCCTACTGCCTGAGCTATGTTGTTGATATAAATTAAGAAGAGCGTGGAGCCTAGGACCGAGCCTTGGGGTACTCACTTGACAGGCAGTGGCTGAGACAGCAGATTCTGACTTTATACACTGCACTCTTTGAGGTAGTTAGCGAACCAGGCCAAAGACCCCTCAGAGACACCAATACTCCATAGCCGGCCCACAAGAATGGAATGGTCTACCGTATCAAAAAAGCAGCACAATATTGCTTAGAACCAAGGGCAATGGTGACATCATTGAGGACCTTTAAGGTTGCAGTGACACATCCGTAATCTTAGCGGAAACCAGATTGCATACCCGAGAGAATACTATAGACATCAAGAAAGCCAGTTAGTTGATTATTGCCAAGTTTTTCCATCACTTTTTTGATAAACAGGGCAAAATAGAAATTGGCCTATAACAGTTAGGATCAGCTTCATCTCCCCCTTTAAATATTGGATGAACTGTGGCTGGCTTCCAAGCAATGGGAACCTCCCTAGAGAGGAGAGACATAGGCTTAGCGATGATAGGGGCAGCAACCTTAAAGAAGAAAGGGTCTAAACCATTTTTTGGGGTCAAGTTTAAGGAGCTCCTTTAGCACCACGGACTCAGTGACTGCCTGCAGGGGGAAAAGAGGGAGACGCATCGGGGATAGTCACATTAGAAGGGGTGGGAGATGAGGAAATGTTGGACGGGCAAGGAGGCATGGCTGAGTCAAATAGGAATCCTGACTTAATGAAGTGGTAATTTAAAGAGCTCAGCCATGTGCTTCTTGTCAGTAACAACCACATCATCAACATTAAGGAACATGGGCAGCTGTGAGGAGGGTTTATTCTCCAGGTCTTTAACTGTTTTACAGAACTTCTTGGGGTTAGACCCACAGAGAGAGAACTGCTCCTTAAAGTAACTAACTTTGGCCTTCCGGATAGCCTGAGTGCACTTATTTGTCATTTGCCTGAACGATAGCCAGTCGTCCTGAGTATGCATGTGCCGAGCCTTTCGGCAAAAATAATTCTTGAGGTGAAGAAACTCAAGATCACGGTCGAACCAGGGGCTGAACCTGTTTTTAATTCTCATGTTCTTTATGGGGGCGTGTTTGTTAACAATACCACTGAAAATATCAAAAAAGAGTGTCTTTGACAGAGGGGCTCAAGCTGATTCTATACCATTTTACAGAGGCGACTTCATAAAGGAAGGCTTGCTCATTCAAGTTTTTTTATCAAGCGTCTATGACAAATCAGGACAGGTTGAGCACCCATTACGAACACAGGCTGTAAAACAGTGATCACTAAGGTCATTACAGAAAACACCAGACTGATACCTATCAGGATTATTTGTGAGGATAACATCGAGGAGAGTAGCCTTTTCTGGGTGTTTTGGAGTCATACCTTGTGGGATTGGTAATAATCTGAGGAAGATTTAGGGAGTCCCATTGCTTTAGGACTTGGTCATGTGGTTTAAGCGCGTCCCAGTTTAGGTCACCTAGCAGGACAAATTCAGACTTAGTGTAAGAGGCCAGGAGAGAGCTTAGGGCAGGTAGGGTACAGGCCGGTGCTGATGGAGGACGAAAGCACCAAGCAACAGTCAACAAAGAGCTATTTGAAAGGATATTTCTAGCTACCAAGCCAGAATTAATTTACACTTGAGTCCATATATACTGCATCTTTGGCAAAAACTCAGGGAGATGTAGTTTAGAAGTCAAACTTGTTTGAATAACTGATTTAGCAGACGCTGTTGTGCATAAAGATACTGCTCTGAAATGTACATTTAACTTGTCACACAGGAAGTTGTAAAGTTAGAGCTGCTCCAAATAGCTAGTGTTTATGATATACCGGATCCATCTTGTGGAGTCATTATCCTCCTGGTCTTGTTCAGCAGCCTGGCCGGCCTGGCCACCATACCCCTGGTCTTTGTAGTGAGAGACAGTGGGGCTGCCGTACCTCGGTTGGTTCTCATATCTTGAGCAAAACAACACACTGCCCCAGATGCAGCCTTTGTTTGTGGGAAAGAGTGTGACTTGGAGAGAACCAGCGTGTGTAGCTTAGGAACACGGTAAAAATAGCTGTCGTATTTTTAATTTTAAACCGTTGAAAGGAATGTGTCTGGTCAGAAAGCTGAGTAAACATCCTTGAAATCCTTGTGATGTTTCTAATGCCTAGTGGCAGTGATTCAGCTGTCAGAATATACAGCAGGTTGTTTCTAATGCCTAGTGGCAGTGATTCAGAAAATACAGCAGGTTGGGCCTCCCAAGTGGCGCAGTGGTCTAAGGTGTCACTACAGACCCGGGTATAATCCCAGGCTGTGTCAAAATTGGCTGTGACCGGGAGTCCCATATGGTGGCTCACAATTGGCCTAGCGTCCGGGTTAAGGGAGGGTTTGGCAGGGGGGCTTTACTTGGCTCATTGTGCTCTAGCGACTCCTTGTGGCGGGCCAGGGAGTCTGCAGACTGACTTCGTTCGTCAGTTGAACGGTGTTTCCTCCGACACATTGGTGCAGCTGGCTTCCAGGTTAAGCGAGCGGGTGTTAAGTATGGTTTGGCATGGCATGTTTCGGAGGACGCATGACTCAACGCCTCTCCCAAGCCCGTTGGGGAGTTGCAGCGTTGAGACAAGATTGTAATTGGATATCATGAAATTGGGGAGAAAGAGGGTAAAATACAAAATACAGTTGAAGTCAGAAGTTTACATACACCTTAGCCAAATACATTTAAACTTAGTTTTTCACAATTCCTGACATTTAATCTGAGTAAAAATTCCCTGTCTTAGGTCAGTTAGGATCACCACTTTAGTTTAACAATGTGAAATGTCAGAAAATTAGTAGAGAGAATGATTGATTTATTTCAGCTTTTATTTCTTTCATCACATTCCCAGTGGGTCAGAAGTTTACATACACTCAATTAGTATTTGGTAGCATTGCCTTTAAATTGTTTAACTTGGGTCAAATGTTTCAGGTAGCCTTCCACAAGCTTCCCACAATAAGTTGGGTGAATTTTGGCCCATTCCTCCTGACAGAGCTGGTGTAACTGAGTCAGGATTGTCGGCCTCATTGCTCCCACACGCTTTTTCAGTTCTGCCCACAAATTTTCTATAGGATTGAGGTCAGGGCTTTGTGATGGCCACTCCAATACCTTGACTTTGTTGTCCTTAAGCCATTTTGCCACAACTTTGGAAGTGTGCTTGGGGTCATTGTTCATTTGGAAGACCCATTTGCGACCAAGCTTTAACTTCCTGACTGATGTCTTGAGATGTTGCTTCAATATGTCCACATCATTTTCTTACCTCATGATGCCATCTATTTTGTGAAGTGCACCAGTCCCTCCTGCAGCAAAGCACCCCCACAACATGATGCTGCCACCCCCATGCTTCATAGTTGGGATGGTGTTCTTCGGCTTGCAAGCATCCCCCTTTTTCCTCCAAACATAACGATGGTCATTATGACCAAACAGTTCTATTTTTGTTTCATCAGACCAGAGGACATTTCTCCAAAAAGTACGATCTTTGTCCCCATGTGCAGTTGCAAACCTTAGTCTGGCTTTTTTTAATGGAGGTTTTGGAACAGTGGCTTCTTCCTTGTTCAGCGGCCTGTCAGGTTATGTCGATATAGGACTTGTTTAATGTGGATATAGATACTTTTGTACCCGTTTCCTCCAGCATCTTCACAAGGTCTTTTGCTGTTGTTCTGGGATTGATTTGCACTTTTCGCACCAAAGTACGTTCATCTCTAGGAGACATAATGCGTCTCCTTCCTGAGCGGTATGACGGCTGTGTGGTCCCAAGGTGTTTATACTTGCGTACTATTGTTTGTACAGGTGAACGTGGTACCTTCAGGCGTTTGGAAATTGCTCCCAAGGATGAACCAGACTTGTGGAGGTCTTGGCTGATTTCTTTTGATTTTTCCCATGATGTCAAGCAAAGAGGCACTGAGTTTGAAGGTAGGCCTTGAAATACATCCACAGGTACATCTCCAATTGACTCAAATTATGTCAATTAGCCTATCAGAAGCTTCTAAAGCCATGACATCATTTTCTGGAATTTTCCAAGCTGTTTAAAGGCACAGTCAACTTACTGTATGTCAACTTCTGACCCACTGCAATTGTGATACAGTGAACGATAAGTGAAATAATCTGTCTGTAAACAATTGTTGGAAAAAGGACTTGTGTCATGCACAAAGTAGATGTCCTAACCGACTTGCCAAAACTATAGTTTGTTAACAAGAAATTTGTGGAGTGGTTGAAAAACAAGTTAATGACTCCAACCTAAGTGTATGTAAACTTCTGACTTCAACTGTATATATATTTTTTTAATATACAGCAGGTCGACAACCTATAGCTTTTATTTTTTTGTGCTAAAGTAAGTCTATGACAAACATTCAGAACATTCAAAATGTATGTTGCTGTTTTATACATGAATGTAAGGATACACGGTACATAGGACTCACGTTGTAGGATTACAAAGGGAGGGTATATTAGTAGAAACTTTCAAAGTTTACCTGTAAACTACCAGACTTTTGGTAACTTTCAAGTTTTTATTTTATCAGATGACATCTAGTGGCCTTTTTGATTACCTCAAATTATCACAGGTGTCTGATTTTCTCTGGCCCTCTGTGTGGCCTTATCACATGTAAAATATATAAAATACTAAAATATGATTTGAAAATAATAAATAGAATGACAAAGCTGTGAAACATTATCCTAAGTAAAAAACAACTTAGTGAGTACCAAATGAGGGTTTCAGCATGAAATATCCTTAACATTTTTTAATGTACTTTTTAATTTATTTTACCTTGTTTTGGCACAAAGCTGGTGGCAGTTGTGAACACAGTCAATAGTTGGAAGAGTTGCAGACTTCATTGAAGATAATTCCATTGTTGATTAGATGCTTTTTTCAATAAGGCTATTTTCTTTTGAACCATATGGTCTATCCGCTAGAAACAATATGGACACAGATATAAAAAAATAAATACTATGAATAACTTAAGTTATTCAAGTATAAAATACCAAAGTTACCATAGTTACCATGGTCTGTTAATTACGAAAATTACAGAAGATTCCAGTAAATTTGGTAAATTACCGGTAGCTTTGCAACCCTATATAGGATTAAAAAAAAATGTCCACCTGTTGCCTCATTCTCTCATTTACCACAAAAAATGAATCAATAGAGCAGGGATCACCAACTAGATTCAGCCTCTGGACCATCTTTTCCTTGAGCAGATGGTCAGGGGGCTGGAACATAATTACAAATAATTTGTAGACTGCAGATTGACCACAAGAAGCCCAAACATATTGACTAAAACATAATCATTTCAAACCATCTCTCTAATATGCATGGGAATACTTTGGAAAATAATACTTTGGAACAGATTTCCATAATTACAAATCACTTAGAGCTGATTTGCTGGTGTTTTTACTGTCTTATGTCCAACAATAAAAAATAAAAACGGTATTTATTAAAAAAATAGTGCTGTTAAAAATAAATCACTGCGGGCAGCCAGTTGGGGAACCCTGCAGTATAGATAGATCAAGTGAGAAGTGGGTGAAAGGGCAACTAGGCCAGGGGGTTATTCTGAGGGCAGGGACATATGGGGCTAGTCCTGCCCGCACACAATAATACTACCACACATAATATGATCCTGCTCAGACAGTCTGAGCCAACAGTGCTAACCCAGCTAATGTAGCAGTGGTCTAACCTAGGCCAGGCCAGCTCTCTCCCAGCTGGTAAGCACTGTGATTTACACAGATTAGCTGGCTCCCAGACCCCCCAGCCTCACGCTTTAGGGGATTTCTCTCATATACTGATGGACCGTCCAGCCTTTCTGTATTACAGTTCTAGTCCTACTCATATTTAACTTTGGCATTCTATCACATTTGCTATTGGAACTTTGTCAGTGTGTCTGTGTGTTGTTCTCACTTAGGTCTATTTAATTGCATGGCCAGGAACAGAGGGCTTGGATTACATTTATAACCTATTGGTTCCAGATCACAGCATACTGACCTGATCCAGCCTGGAACCTGGGGGAGGACCAGGATGTAATAGGCTTGCAGACGTCTGGATCAGAGCTGCCTGCCTGGGATTTCTTCGCATTTCCTCAAGGACATATGAGCTGATCGGATCTAGGATGAGCATATTTCTGATCTGTAAAGTGTCTCTAGTAGTGCCACAGTTCTCTTCATAAAGACCAAAATGGGGTCAATCAAATGAAAAGATTTCGCATGGGTCCTCAGATCCTTAAAAGGTTCTACAGCTGCACCATCGAGAGCATCCTGACTGGTTGCATCACTGCCTGGTATGGCAACTGCTCGGCCTCCGACCGCATGGCACTACAGAGGGTAGTGTGAACGGCCCAGTACATCACTGGGGCCTAGCTTCCTGCCATTTAGGACCTCTATACCAGGTGGTGTCAGAGGAAGGCCCTAAAAATGGTCAAAGACTCCAGCCACCCTAGTCATAGACTGTTCTCTCTGCTACCACACGGCAAGCGGTACCGGAGTGCCAAGTCTAGGTCCAAGAGGCTTCTAAACAGCTTCTACCCCCAAGCCATAAGACTCCTGAACATCTAATCAAATGGCTACCCAGACTATTTGTATTGCCTCTCCACATCACTGCCACTCTCTGTCATCTATTCATAGTCACTTTAAATAACTCAACCTACATGTACATACTACCTCAACTAACTGGTGCCCCCGCACATTGACTCCCCTGTATATATGATTTTTTACTGCTGCTCTTTAATTACTTGTTACTTTTCTCTTATTCTTATCCATATTTTTTGAAACTGCACTGTTCTTTAGAGGCACGTGAGTAAGCATTTCACTGGAAGGTCTACACCTGTTGTATTCGGTGCATGTGACTAATAAAATTGGATTTGAAAGTAGTTGAGGATGAGGTACTCTATGTGGATATAGTACGGTATGAGATGTACTGTTTCAGTTGTTATCTTGCATAGGAAGGATGAGCTCCTCTTGGTAGCGCCACTATATTGCAATAAGAATCTGCTTGGCTCCCAGACCATGTTGGTAGGAAGTTGCTACTTTTTAATTCACTCGTCTGTAAGAAGCTATATTTTACTGCGTCCCCGCTGTGCTCTTTACCAAAATAAATCCACAGGGGTCCAACAACAACAAACGGGGAATATATCCTTGGCCACAGGGCTCATCAGTCAAAACAAAAGCTACTGAGCTGTGAGCTCGTGTTTTCAGGCATGATGATTAGTGATCATGACTTGACCTGTACCCATTAGGCTGACAATATGCTCATTAGCACATACAGTATGTGCACACTGCACATATACAGACAGCCGAATGCAGGAGGTGAAACATGCATGAACCTGGCCAGTCTTTTCTTTAACACTTTTCTAAATCATGATGTGCGTTAGCAACTGGTCAATTCCATGCTAACGGAATTATGCTGAAATCTATACCAAACAAAAACCATTGAAATCAAATACTGAATCCCACCATAATTCCATTACCATGGAATTGCCCAACCTTAACATGTGAACGTGATTTGATGCCAATCCTCAGCCAAACAGGATGGGTTTTATACCAGTTCGTACTCCCGACTAGCTCTTGTACTCTGATTCATCTTGGGCCTCAATCAGTGGCGATTTGAGCATGTACATCTTGGTGGGGCAAACTCCCCAAGCAAAGCCACTACATAAGACTAAACAATACATTAATTGCACTATAATGGTGACAAATGGTGCACACAAACTGTTAGGGCCTACATAAATCTGTCCCAAAAGCAGAGCTTTCTTTTCAGCACCATGGAATGAATCCTTACCACTGCTACACATGGCTTTCAGCGGAGCCTTGTCTGGCAGCGAAACAGTTTACTGCCTTTCAAAAAAACATAGCTGATATGGCTGTCACACCCTGATCTGTTTCACCTGTCGTTGTGCTTGTCTCCACCCCACCACCAGGTGCCGCTCATCTTCCCCATTATCACCTGGGTTCTCTGTTTGTCTGTTGCCAGCTCGTCTTGTTTGTCAAGTCAACCAACGTTTTTGTCTCAGTTCCTGTTTTTCCCCAGTCTCCCTTTTTCTCGCCCTCCTGGTTTTGACCCTTGCCTGTCCTGACTCTGAGCCTGCCTGCCATCCTGTGCCTTTGCCCCTACTCTGGATTACTAACCTCTGCCTGACCTGACCCTGGTCCTGCCTGCCGTCCTGTACCTTGGTCCCACTACTATGGATTATTGACCCCTGCCTGCCTTGACCTGTCATTTGCCTGCCCCTGCTGTTGCAATACACATTGTTACTTCAACACAGTCTGCACTTGGGTCTTACCTGATAGTACGACTGACCCAGCAGACTTGGACCAGCTCCGCAACGCCATCACCTCCCAAGGAGCCACCATTGGTAGGCACGAGGAGTTGCTTCGCGGTCTGATGGAAGAGTTCCATGCCATGGCCGAACGTCACAACCTAGCATTGGATGAATTGCGGGAGAAATTCCATGGGTTGCCTACTAGGCAGCTAACCACGACGGTAATCTTCCAGCCCCTCAGTAACCCGGCGGGTAGCCGTTCCCCTCGGACCGCTCGAGGATAGCGTACATCATTATGCTGATGTCCGGGAGGGCACTCACCTGGGCCACGGCGGTGTGGGAGAAACAATCCACCGTCTGCCTCAGTCTGGAGGAATTTGTGGCGGAGGTGGAAAAAATTTGAGGTTCCAGTGTCCGGGGGAGAGGCTGCCCGGAAGTTACTCCAGCTTCGGCAGGACTCCCTCAGTGTGGCAGACTATGCAGTCGATTTCCACACGCTAGCAGCAGAGAACCCGGAAGCGCTGTTCGACACCTTCCTGCACGGATTATCGGAGGAAGTAAAGGACGAGCTTCCAGCCCAGGAACTACCAACGGATCTCACTCACTCATCGCTTTAACCATCCGGATTGATGGTCGCTATGGGAACGTAGGAAGGAGAAGAGGTCTGATAGCGGTCCCAATTGCTCACTCAAGGGTCCCACCTTGCATCTGATGAACTCCGGAAGTCCCCAGCGTCTATGTCCCCGAGAGGATCCGAGCTACCCCGAGTTTTTCCAAGAGCCTCCGAAGACAGCCGATTTGCCTCTTCCCGAGCCGATGCAGCTCGGCAGGGCTAGGCTGTCTCCAGCCGAACGCGGACGCAGACTTAACACCCAGAGTTGTCTGTATTGCAGTACTGCCAGTCATTATGTGTCTACCTGTCCCTTCAAGAGACCTAGCTCATTGGTAGGAATGTGCTCTGGTGGGTCTTAAGGATAATTTTGCTTCTCCCCTTACTCGGCCCCTTCTCCATACCACCCTGCTGTGGGGGCGACCAGTCCAAGTCTCTCCAGATACTCATCGACTCGTGGGCCGATAAGTCTTATGGATGTTATCCTGGCGTCCGAGCTGGGCATCCCCACTCAAACCCTCTCCATTCCCATAGATGTTAGAGCGCTGGACGGGCACTCTATAGGCCGGGTCACCCATTATACCACCCCCATCAACCTACAAGTGTCAGGGAACCACAGCTAGACGATCCAATTCCTGTTAATTGAGTCTCTGCAGTTCCCGTGGTAGTGGGATTCTCTTGGCTTCAGCGACACAATCCCTCGATTGACTGGTCTACTGGTGCCATCGTGGGCTGGAGCCCGTTCTGCCACACTCATTGCCTGAAGTCAGCTCTGCCTGCCCGGGACGTCTTCCTGGGGGCTTTGAAATTTTCCCGGACCTCTCCGCCATTCCCGCGGAGTACCAGGACATCTGGGAGGGGTTCAGTAAGACCCGGGCCACTTTGCTTCCGCAGCACCGACCGGTATCCAACAAGGTCAAGCCAGATGCGCCGGCACCTTTCCTGTGTCTAGAATTAAAACCATGTCTCACAGCCCTGTGTCTCCTGTTTCCACGTGATAGACTTGCTTAACCTCACTAGGGTAGGGGGCAGCATTCGGAATTTTGGATGAAAAGCGTGCCCAAAGTAAACTGCCTGCTACTCAGGCCCAGAAGCTAGGATATGCATATAATTGGTAGATTTGGATAGAAAACACAAGTTTCAAACTGTTAAAATAATATTGAGTATAACAGAACTGATATGGCAACAACAAAAAAATCTGTCCAAGTGCTATTATTTTGAAATGTCTGTTTTTCCATTGAAAGCCTATCCACCATACAAAGACTTATGACCCAGTTCACAATCCCTATGGCTTCCACAACATGTGGCCAGTCTTTAGGCATTGTTTCAGGCTTTTACTCTGAAAAATGAGGGAGAAACACCACTTTCAATGAGAGGACAGTGGAAATTTCCAGACATGAGTCCTGCGCATGACCGGGAGTGCGCCTTTCTTGTTTTGCCTTTTCTATTGACGAAGCTATTGTCCGGTTGAAATATGATTGATTATTTATACCGAAATCAACCTGAGGATTGATTATAAACATCGTTTGACATGTTTCTACAAACTTTTATGGTACTTTTTAGATTTTTCGTCTGCCTGCTGTGACTACGCTTTGTTCCAATGGATTACTGAACAAAATGAACCATCGTATAAAGAGGGACTTTATCGAACAAAACAAACATTTGTGTAACATGGAGTCTTGGGAGTGCAACCATATGAACATCATCAAAGGCAAGTGATCAATATTATTGTTATTTCTGACTTTTGTTACTCCTACTTGGCTGGTTACTGTTTGTAATGATTTGTCTGCTGGGCGCTGTTCTCAGATAATCGCATGGTTTTCTTTCGCCGTAAAGTCTTTTGAAATCTGACACGGCGGCTGGATTAACAACAAGATAAGCTTTATTTTGATGTATTGCACTTGGGATTTTATGAAAGTTAAATATTTATAGTAATTTAATTTGAATTTGGCGCTCTGCAATTTCACCGGATGTTGGCCAGGTGGGACTGTAGCGTCCCACACCCCCTAGAGAGGTTAAAGAAATGTGGTTTCTACTGACAATTGAGATGTACAAATTAGGCTATCCCTAATTTTGATTAAGGCATTAATGACCGAGCTAGGACAGACGTAGTCAATATAATTAGTTGTTCAGCACTTTTGAAATGTACAGCAACAGAATTCAGAACATGGGCCGTTCTTACAGTATTCTCCCTGTTCACCAACTCAGAACCGTAGAATAAATAAAGGGGGAATATAAGCACACAAAGAAAGCTCTTACAATATTCAATGATGACATTTCTCTAAAACAGGCTATAGGCTACATGTGTACCACCAAGTCAGAACAGTAGGCTAAGTTATGAGGGGGAAAGGGACCAAAAGGGGGCATATTACATAATTTATGTAGCAGCATAAGACATTTTTTGACTCGCCTTGTTGTGCTTTGCTCACTGGAACAGGAAGATGGCGCGGCAGTCATTGTGGGCAAATTCTGGCAAAAAGGTCTGTCATTCTCTGGATTTATGGTGCTTTCAAGACAACTGGGGAAAAAAAGAAAAGAAGGTTAACATGACGTTAGTGATCTTTCAGGTTTCAGGAAACACCCAAGTGCAAAATGTGTGAAGTAACAATGTTTATTGTAACAACAGGGGCAGGCAAACGACAGGTCAAGGCAGGCAGGGGTCGATAATCCAGAGTAGTGGGGACAAGGTACAGGACGGCAGTCTCAGGGTCAGGTCAGGCAGAGGTTGGTAATCCAGAGTAGGGGCACAGGACGGCAGGCAGGCTCAGTCGGAATAGGGCAGGGTCAAAACCAGGAGGACGAGAAAAAGAGTGGGTAAAAGCAGGAGCTGAGACAAAACGCTGGTTGACTTGAACAAAGAAGACGAACTGACCCAGACAGACAGAAAACACAGGTATAAATACCCAGGGGATAAGTGGGGAAGATGAGTGACACCTGGAGGTGAGGTGGAGACAAGCACAAGGACAGCTGAAACAGATCAGGCCATGACAGAACTTCAGGTTGGAGCTCTAGAAAGAGTTGGATGACCGTTCAAAACTTATTTTCCCAGTCGGAGCTAGTTTTTTTTTCTTCCCTGAGTTACGAGTTGTCTTGAACTCACTGAAGTCTGAGATTTCCCAGTTCTGAGTTTGCAGTTGTTTTGAACATGACATACAGTTGGAAGTTTACATACACCTTAGCCAAATACATTTTAAACTCAGTTTCACAATTCCTGACATTTAATCCTAGTAGAAATTCCCTGTTTTAGGTCAGTTAGGATCACCACTTTATTTTAAGAATGTGAAATATCAGAATAATATAAGAGTGATTTATTTCAGCTTTTATTTCTTTCATCAGATTACCAGTGGGTCAGAAGTTTACATATACTCAATTAGTATTTGGTAGCATTGCCTTTAAATTGTTTAACTTAGGTGCAAAGTTTTGGGTAGCCTTCCACAAGCTTCCCACAATAAGTTGGGTGAATTTTGAACCATTTCTCCTGACAGAGCTGGTGTAACTAAGTCAGGTTTGTAGGCCTCCTTGCTCGCACACGCTTTTTCAGTTCTGCCCACAAATGTTCTATAGGATTGAGGTCAGGGCTTTGTGATGGCCACTCCAACACCTTGACTCTGCCATTTTGCCACAACTTTGGAAGTATGCTTGGGGTCATTGTTCATTTGGAAGACGCATTTGCGACCAAGCTTTAACTTCCTGACTGTCTTGAGCTGTTCCATCTATTTTGTGAAGTGCACACGTCCCTCCAGCAGCAAAGCACCCCCACAACATGATGCTGCCACCCCCGTGCTTCACAGTTGGGATGGTGTTCTTCGGCTTGCAAGCCTCCCCCTTTTTCTTCCAAACATAACGATGGTCATTTTGGCCAAACAGTTCTATTTTTGTTTCATCAGACCAGAGGACATTTCTCCAAAAAGTATGATCTTTGTCCCCATGTGCAGTTGCAAACTGTAGACTGGGTTTTTTTATGGCGGTTTTGGAGCAGTGGCTTCTTCCTTGCTGAGCGGCCTTTCAGGTTATGTCGATATAGGACTCGTTTTACTGTGGATATAGATACTTTTGTACCTGTTTCCTCCAGCATCTTCACAAGGTCCTTTGCTGTTGTTCTGGGATTGATTTGCACTTTTCGCACCAAAGTACGTTCATCTCTAGGAGACAGAACGCGTCTCCTTCCTGAGCGGTATGACGGCTGCGTGGTCCCATGGTGTTTATACTTGCGTACTATTGTTTGTACAGATGAACGTGGTACCTTCAGGCGTTTTGGAAATTGCTCCCAAGGATGAACCAGACTTGTGGAGGTCTACAACTTCTTTTCTGAGATCTTGGCTGATTTATTTTGATTTTCACATGATGTCAAGTAAAGAGGCACCGAGTTTGAAGGTAGGCCTTGGAATACATCCACAGGTACACCTCCAATTGACTCAAATGATGTCAATTAGCCTATTAGAAGCTTCTATAGTCATCACATCATTTTCTGGAATTTTCCAAGCTGTTTAAAGGCAGTCAACTAAGTATGTAAACTTCTGACCCACTGGAATTGTGATACAGTGAATTCTAAGTGAAATAATCTGTCCGTAAACAATTGTTGGAAAAATGACTTGTGTCATGCACAAAGTAGATCTCCTAACCGACTTGCCAAAACTATAGTTTGTTAACAAGAAATTTGTGGAGTGGTTGAAAAACGAGTTTTAATGACTCCAACCTAAGTGTATATAAACTTCTGACTTCAACTGTAAGTCATGCTCGATTGACTGCATGGCCAATGTATTCAACCTTTTCTGGCTCATGGTTTTAAAAGTTGATCCTTTTAACCTTGGAAAAGAAACCCTTAAACCCAGACTTGGATCACACACCCACTCCACTGAATAGCAGGCTAGTGATTGCTTTGCAATGCTTGCAGTTAGCCACTGATTCCTTCCAAATCACTCATTGTTGAATTTGCGATTTCTAACTTGTTGTGTAATGTTTATATCCAATGGCCAATGACTACCGATACGTTTTATCTATAGTTTATCTTCATATGACAAGGATCGAAATGATTTTCCAGTCGATTGTCGACGTGATTCAAATCAAATTGTATTTGTCACATGCGCCGAATACAACCGGTGTAGACCTTATTGTGAAATGCTTACTTACAAGCCCTTAACCAACAATGCAGTTCGAGAAAGAGTTAAGAAAATATTTACAAAATAAACTAAAATAAAAAATTTGCAATAAAATAACGATACTATATACAGGGAGTACCGGTACCGAGTCAATGTGCGGAGGTACAGGTTAGTCAAGGTAATTTGTACATGTAGGTAGGGGTAAAGTGACTATGCATAGATAATGAACAGTGAGTAGCAGCAGTGTAAAAACAAAGGTGTTGGTGTCAATGTAAATAGTCCGGCTGGCCATTTGATTAATTGTTCAGCAGTTTTATGGCTTGGGGGATGAAGCTGTTAACCTCTAGAGGATAAAATCCCGTTAACGGGATTGGTTGGACAACAACCAGTGAGATAGCACGGCGCAAAATAAAAATAAAAAAAATCGAAAAATGTAAATTCAAGTATTATACGGCATTTTAAAGATACTCTACTCATTAATACAATCACATTGTCCGATTTCAAAAAAGCTTTACGGTGAAAGCAAAACTGATTATTTTAGCATAGCACATTAGCAAAAAAAAAAAAAAACATTTTCCAAGCACGGATAGCTGTCACAAAACCAGATATACAGCTAAAATTAAGCACTAACCTTTGACAATCTTCATCAGATGACACTCCTAGGACATCATGTTAGACAATGCATGCATTTTTTGTTCGATCAAGTTCATATTTATATCCAAAAACCCAATTTTTACATTGGCGCGTGACGTTCAGAAAATGTTTTCTCCCCTTAACTACCAGTGAATAGGCACACAAATTTTGTCAACGTTTATGAGTTCTGTAAAAGTATAACAATTATTTAAAGAATTAGAGATAATCTACTCCTTTATGGAACCACTTTGTCAGATTTCAAAATAACTTTACGGAAAAAGCACATTGTTCAATATTCTGAGTATAGAACTTAGCCTTCAATGCTAAGCTACAGTTAGCCTACAACCACGGCATCGACAAATCTCTAAAAATATGTTCAAAATATTTTCTTACCTTTGCTGATCTTCGGCGGAATGTACTCGGAAGGGCACCCACTTCCACAAGAAATGTTCATTTGTTCTGCAAAGTCCATCATTTATGTCCAAATACGTCCATTTTGTTGACCCATCCAGAACAGAAGACGAAATGGTCAAAAGTTCCACTACCATTTGTAGAAACGCGTCAAACGATGTTTACAATCAACCCTTTAGGGTATTTAACGTAAAATTGTGATAATTTTACAACCGGGGAATAGGTATTCATCCCAGAAGAAAAATAAAAAACAACGAAGTCACGTGCATGCGCGTCATAAGACACCTGTCCTCAGACTGGCCAGTGATTGACTGAGCCACAATTTTCTGCCCGGTAACAGGTGACGGATGAACCCAGTTCCTAAAGATTGTTGACAGCCAATGGAAGAGTTTCTCCCACTTCCTGATTCAATTTTTCTCAGGTTTTTTGCCTGCCATATGAGTTCTGTTATACACAGACACCATTCAAACAGTTTTAGAAACTTCAGAGTGTTTTCTATCCAAATCTACTAATAATATGCATATTCTATTTTCTGGGCCAGAGTAGTAACCTGTTTTAAATTGGGTACGTTTTTCATCCGGCCGTGAAAATACTGCCCCCTAGCCCCAACAGGTTAAGGAGCCTTTTGGCGCTCCGGTACTGCTTGTCGTGCGGTTGGAGAGAAAACAGTCTATGACTTGAGTGACTGGAGTCTTTGACCATTTTTTGGGCCTTCCTCTGACACCGCCTATTATATAGGTCCTGGATAGCAGGAAGCTTGGCCCCAGTGATGTACTGGTCCATATGCACTACCCTCTGTAGCGCCTTGTGGTCAGATGTCATGCAATTGCCATACCAGGCGGTGATGCAACCAGTCAGGATGCTCTCAATGGTGCAGCTGTAGAACGTTTTGAGGACCTGGGGACCCATGTCAAATCTTTTCAGTCTCCTGAGAGGGAAAAGATGTTGTCGTGCCCTCTTCACGACTGTCTTGGTGTGTTTGGACCATGATAGTTTGTTGGTGATTTGGACACCAAGGAACTTGAAACTCTCGACCCGCTCCACTACAGCCTTGTCAATGTTAATTACAGCCTCGTTGATGTTAATGGGGGCCTGTTCGGCCCTCCTTTTCCTGTAGTCCACGATCAGCTCCTTTGTCTTGCTCACATTGAGGGAGAGGTTGTTTTCCTGACACCAGACTGCTAGGTATCTGACCTCCTCCCTATAGGCTGTCTCATCGTTGTCTGTGATCAGGCTTACCACTGTTGTGTCGTCAGCAAACTTAATGATGGTGTTAGAGTAGTGCTTGGCCATGCATTCGTGGGTGAACAGGGAGTACAGGAGGGGACTAAGCACGGGCCCCAGTGTTGAGGATCAGCATGACAGATGTGTTGTTGCCTACCCTTAACACCTGGGGGCGGCCCGTCAGGAAGTCCAGGATCCAGTTGCAGAGAGAGGTTTTTAGTCCCAGGGTCCTTAGCTTAGTGATGAGCTTTGTGGGCACTATGGTGTTGAACGCTGAGCTATAGTCAGAGTGCATTCTCACAAGTGTTCCTTTTGTCCAGGTGGCTAACTTCTTGCGGATTAGTGGGACGCTAGCTGTGAAATTGCACAGCACCAAATTCAAATTAAATTACTATAAATATTACACTTTCATTAAATCACAACTGCAATACATCAAAATAAAGCTTAACTTGTTGTTAATCCAGCCGCCATGTCAGATTTCAAAAAGGCTTTACGGCGAAAGCAAACCATGAGATTATCTGAGAACAGCGCCCAGCACACAAATGCATAACAAATCATTTTCAACCAGGGAGTTGCGACACGAAAGTCAGAAATAGCGATATAATATATGCTTTACCTTTGAAGATCTTCTGTTGGCACTCCAAAATGTCCCAGTTACATTACAAATGGTCCTTTTTGTTCGATAAAGTCCTTCTTTATATCCATAAAAACTCAGTTTAGCTGGTGCACTTCAGTCAATAATCCACTCGGTTTCCCTCCTTCAAAATGCATACAAAATGAATCCCAAACATTACCAATAAACTTATCCAAACAAGTCAATCAACGTTTATAATCAAACAATAGGTACCCTAATACGCAAATAAACAATAAAATTTAAGACGGAGAATCGTTATTGTCTTTACCGGAGAAAAATACCAAAGAACACGCTCTCATTCACGCGCTTGGAAACACTACAGCCAAAATGGGAGCCACCCAGAAAAATTATATTTCTGGCTCATTTTTCCAAAAACCAGCCTGAAACCCTTTCTAAAGACTGTTGACATCTAGTGGAAGCCCTAGGAACTGCAATCGGGCATGATTTCGCCCTATTATAACAGTGGTAGGATGATTTGTGTTTTGGTGTTGGATGGTTTGTCTTCGGGGTTTCGCCTGCCATTTGAGTTCTGTTATACTCAGACATTATTTTAACAGTTTTAGAAATTTTAGAGTTTTCTATCCATATCTACCAATTATATGCATATCCTAGCTTCTGGGCCTGAGTAGCAGGCAGTTTACTTTGGGCACGCTTTTCATCCGGATGTCAAAATACCGTTTTCTATCCCAAAGAAGTTAAGGGCAGTGTGGAGTGCAATTGCGTCATCTGTGGATTTTTGGGGGGCGGAATGCGAATTGGAGTGGGTCTAGGGTTTCCGGGATGATGGTGTTAATGTGAGTCAAAGCACTTCATGGCTACCGACGTTTAGGCATGTTACCTTCGCTTTCTTGGGCACAGGGACTATTGTGGTCTGCTTGAAACGTGGTATTACTATGGTTGCAAAGGGTCGAAAACTTTAGGTAAACCTTTTTACGGGATACACATAAGGCAATTCTAGGTCTTGTGGCATATTTTGGTTAAACTATCCCCAATTCAATGGAATTGGAACCCTCTGCATGCACAGTCCATTCTTCCATCACATGTGCAGTGTACTCTTCCATCACATGTCCAGCTGATTCTCAAGATCTTGCACACTAATGAGATGCTATTGAGCCCACACTACTACACTGTCTGAGCCAAGGACTACATGCTTTCTGGTAAGTTTTGATTACAATACTGGGTGGGGTGAATATATTTTATATGAAGTACATGCTGTTTTGTTAACTAGTAAATAGTAGCCTACAGCAAAGTGTGTTTAAATCATTTCTAACTTAACAATTTCTGCTAGTTAGTTTTTGCTACCGTGTGGGTTTTAGCTTGCTTGAGCCTGCTAACTGAGTGTTAATTCACCTGTTTCTATACATGTTTCATTTTAAAACATTTATCTTACAAAGGAGTTGTTTAATCTAACTACTTACCTATTTATCTGTACATGGAATTGTATTTGTTTAAAAAAAAAAAAATCTAATCTTTACAGGAAAATGCCACGGGCACTATCTGATGTGTGGAAACATTTCACTGCAGCTAATGTAGAAGGAAAAGCTGTGTACATTTGCAAAAACTGTGCCAAATCATATGTGAAGAATGCAACAAAGATGCAGAATCATCTGGGCAAGTACATAAAGTTCCCTCAGTGCTCACAACAAGCAACCTCTGACAAAGGTCCCTCTACTTCTATTCGAGGTGAAAATTATGAATCAGACACCTTATCGATAGCAACAGCTCATGGTCCTGGAATCAGAATCAGAAGTTGTTTTGACTCAAATGGAGGAACGTAGTCAGAGAAATATTGTTGAATGTCTTGCTCAAGCTGTGTATGCAACTGGTTCACCTCTGATGCTCACAGGCAATGTGTATTGGAAGATATTTCTGAATGTTCTTCGCCCAGCATACACCCCTCCAACCAGACATGCTTTATCTACTCATTTGCTGGATGCAGAGTTCAACAGAGTACAAGTGAAGGTCAAGCAAATCATAGAGAAAGCAGACTGTATTGCAATCATCTCTGATGGGTGGTCAAATGTTTGTGGGCAAGGAATAATTAACTACATCTCCACACCTCAACCAGTATTCTACAAGAGCACAGACACAAGGGACAACAGACACACCGGTCTCTACATTGCAGATGAGCAGTCATCAATGACCTTGGACCACAGAGGGTATTTCCACAGGTGACAGACAATGCTGTGAACATGAAGGCTGCTGGGTTAAAGTGAAGGAGTCCTTCCCTCACATCACACCCATTGGCTGTGCTGCTCATGCATTGAATCTGCTCCTCAAGGACATCATGGCACTGAAAGCAATGGATACACTCTACAAGAGAGTCAAGGAAATGGTTAGGTATGTGAAGGGTCATCAAGTTACAGCAGCAATCTACCTCACCAAGGAAAGTGAAAAGAATAAGAGCACCACATTGAAGCTGCCCAGCAACACCCGTTGGGGTTGAGTTGTCATCATGTTTGACAGTCTCCTGGAGGGGAAGGAGTCTCTCCAAGAAATGGCCATATCACAGTCTGCCGATATGAACAGCCCCATCAAGAGGATCCTCCTGGGTGATGTATTTTGGGAGAGAGTGGTAAGCAGCCTGAAACCTATAGCAGTAGCTATTGCATGGATTGAGGGAGACAATGCCATCCTGTCTGATGTTCAGACTCTGCTTGCAGATGTAAGAGAAGAAATCCGTACTGCCCTCCCCACTTCACTGTTGCTCCAAGCAGATGAAACTGCAGTTCTGAAATACATCAAAAAGCATGAAGACTTCTGCCTGAAGCCCATCCACGCCGCAGCGTACATGTTGGACCCCAAGTATGCTGGCAAGAGCATCCTGTCTGGTGCAGAGATCAACAAGGCCTATGGTGTCGTCACTACCGTGTCTCGCCACCTTGGCCTGGATGAGGGCAAGGTTCTTGGCAGTCTGGCAAAGTACACTTCCAAGCAAGGGCTTTGGGATGGAGATGCAATATGGCAGTCGTGCCAACATATCTCATCAGCCCCTGGTGGAAGGGACTTTGTGGATCTGAGGCTCTTTCCCCTGTTGCCTCCATTATCCTCCAAATCCTACCAACATCAGCCGCCTCAGAGCGCAACTGGTCCTTGTTTGGGAGCACACACACCAAAGCACACAACAGGCTGACCAATACAAGGGTTGAAAAATTGGTGGCCATCCGGGCAAATTTGAGGCTTTTTGAGCCTGACAACGAGCCATCCTCAACAAGGTTGGAAAGTGACAGTAAAGATGAGGCCTCAGAGTCTGATGTTCAAGAGTTGGACATTGAGGAAGTCCTGAGAGAAAGACAACCAAAGCTTTAGTTTCTAGACTATCATTTTACAGATGTATGTTGAAAACGTTTTTGGGAGATGCGATGGATCATTGGGGAATCATTCAATATTCCCTTTTGTTGTTCAGTGAAATCATCCCATATGAAGAGTCAACTCATTTAATTAAAGTTCAATTCGTAACTAAATCGTTTTTTTGATTTCTATTGCAAGGTTTAATCATTTGCAATTATGTCTACTTATGATAAGGTAAAATGTTTGTTTCTGTCTCCATATGATATGGTAAATATAACCAATGCAAAAACATCTACATTTAAATGTATTAATATTGCATGTATTTCAGTTAATTCCCATGTATTCCCATTAATTCCCACGGAAAGTTTCCACCTCTGAATATTCCCCAAGATGTGCAACCCCAGGTATTACAGACTCGGTCAGGGAGAGGTTGAAAATGTCAGTGAAGACACTTGCCAGTTGGTCCACGCATGCTTTGAGTACACGTCGTGGTAATCCGCCTGGCCCCGCGGCCTTGTGAATGTTGACCTGTTTAAAGCTCTTGCTCACATCGGCTACGGAGAGACGTGATCACCCCGTCGTCTGGAAAAGCTGGTGCTCTCATGCATGCGAGCATAAAAGGCATTTAGCTCATCTGGTAGGCTCACGTCACTGGGTAGCTCGGGCCTGGGTTTCCCTTTTGTAGTCCATAATAGTTTGCAAGCCCTTTAGTAGGATTAAATCTTAGTCCTGTATTGACGTTTTGCCTGTTTAATGGTTCGTCTGAGGGCATAGCGGGATTTCCTATAAGAGTCCAGATTAGTGTCCCACTCCTTGAAAGTGGCAGCTCTAGCCTTTAACTCGGTGTGGATGTTGCCTGTTTTCCATGGCTTCTGGTTGGGATATGTACGCACGGTCACTGTGGGGATGATGTCGTCGATGCACTTATTGATGAAGCCGGTGACAGGTGGTATACTCCTCAATGTCATTGGATGAATCCCGGAACTTATTCCAGTCTGTGCTAACAAAACAGTCCTGTAGCGTAGCATCCGCATCATCTGACCACTTCTGTATTGAGCGAGTCACTGGTACTTCCTTCCTTAGTTTTTGCTTATAAACAGGAATCAGGAGGATAGAATTATGGTCAGATTTACCAAATGGAGGACGAGGGAGAGCTTTGTATGCGTCTCTGTGTGTGGAGTAAAGGTGGTCCAGAGTTGTTTTTCCTCTGGTTGCACATGTGACATGCTGGGAGAAATGACATAAAATGGATTTAAGTTTGCCTGCATTAAAGTCCCCACTTGGAGCACTGCTTCTGGATGAGCATGTTCTTGTTTGATTATGACCATACACAGCTCATTGAGTGCAGTCTTAGTGCCAGCATACAGCTTATCATGAGGTACTCTACCTCAGGTGAGCATAACCTCGAGACTTATTTAATATTAGACATCGTGCACCAGCTGTTATTGACATAGACACACACCCCCACCCCTCATCTTACCAAACATAGCTGTTCTGTCCTGCCAATGCACGGAAAACCCAGCCAGCTTTATATTATCCATGTCGTTGTTCAGCCATGCCTCGGTGAAACATAAGATATTACAGTTTTCAATGTCCCGTTGGTCGGATAGTCTCAAAAGTAGAATCATCCAGTTTATTTTCCAGTGATTGCACGTTGGCCAATAGAACGGATGCTAGTGGCGAGTTACCCACTCATCGACAAATTCTCTTAAGGCACCCCGATCTCCGCCCCCTGTATTTCCATATTTTCTTCACGCGAATGACAGAGATTTGGGCCTGGTCTCGGAGAAGCAGTACATCCTTCGCGTCGGAATCATTAAAGAAAAAAATCTTCATCCAGTTCGAGGTGAGTAATCGCTGTTCTGATATCCAGAAGCTATTTTCGATCATAAGAGACGGTAGCAGCAACATTATGTACAAAATAAGTTCTAACAATGCGAAAAAACTAACAAAATAGCACAATTGGTTAGGAGTCTGTAAAATGTCAGCCATTCCCTCTAGCGCCATTATCTTCTTGATCATTCATGATGATGACTGCTTGTCTAGCATGCTAGCTAACATTTTGAAAGTATGTGGTTGACATGATCAGCCCAATCAAAGCTACGGTAGATATGACGTGATTTGACATAATTTTATCTGTGGCCAATGACCTAGTGCCTTCTTGTATGGGCACTTCCAAGGTAACTCTATGGCAACACCCAAGGGGCTTGAATTTTCGATCTCTTTCCATAGATTTTGCAGTGACGTAGTGTCCCTATGAATGACAGAACACTGAGCCAATCACGGCGCAACTAGAGAACATTACCAACCCCTACGTTCCGTATTTTCCGCTGGCTGCCCCACCACCACAGAAAGCACTAAGCTAGGCTGAAACACCTGCATTTTGGAGCTGCCTTACTCAAGAAAGCAAAAAAGAGACCATGTTTGAATGCAGATATTTTTTTTTACATTGTTTCCAAACTGATATGTGACATGTATTAATGCCAAAATGTCTTCCTAAACAGGTGGGGCTATCACGGATCAGGCTAAGACCCAGAAGCAGATACAGGAGGCGGATAGTACAAGTCTCAGAGTTTATTATAGTACAAGAGGCAGGCAAAGAGTCGTAATCCAAATCAGAGTCAGGCAGGTACAGAACGGCAGGCAAGATCAGGGTCAGGGCAGGCAGAAAGGTCAAAACTGGGAAGACTAGGAAAAACAAAAACTAGAGCACAGGAACATGCTGGTAGGACTTGACCGGGACGAACTAGCAATAGACAAGCAAAAAACGCAGGTATAAATACACAGGGGAAGATGGGAGACAACCGAGTGGCGCAACGGTCTAAGGCACTGCATCTCAGTAGGCCGTCATTGTAAATAAGAATTTGTTCTTAACTGACTCGCCTAGTTAAATTTTTTTTATTTTTTTTTTAACACCTGGTGGTGGGTGGAGACAAGCACAAGACAGGTGAAACAGATCAGGGTGTGACAGGGGCTCTAAACAGGTGGTCCACCTGCCCTAAATTAATACTAAATAATAAGGAGTGTAGCATTGGAAACAGTGCCGACTGCACTTTCTTTCTCCGTTTGTATAGGCTGGGGGCTTGATGAACAGGTAAACTGTACAAGGACAGTAGGATGTCTGATAAATGTGTTTTTATTACCATTTTCATTATTTTATTTCACCTAGTCCTGCATGTTTTCACTGTACCCTGCAATCACACCTGCAACCTTGTACATGTGACTATTAAGCACTCCGAATCTGAATCTAAAAATGAGACTAATCTCAAGCCTGTAGAAAACTAGCTGTTGCTAAGAGACAGTAGTATTGCGCCCCGGAAGATATTATAGGGGGCTTCATAATGCTGTATCTTAGCAACTTAGTTAATGATTGTATTCTGATATGAAATGGTACAGCTCTGTAATCGCACTACCATTATTTAGCTCCACAGTTCAGTCAATATACTACCAAAAACAATAATGTTCTACCTCAGATTAATTCCTTTTGCCATAAATATCAATAGTTTATTTGGGTGAATTCTTAGGGGCACTGTTTTCAAAGTTGCACATTTATTTTTCACCTTCGTCCTCTATGGAATGGGAACAGTCTAATTAAATATTGATTTGGGTGCAGCTGTTTCCGTCTATTCCTTTAGTCTCACGCTCTCATACAGTGGATTAAGCAAATTACAATAACAATTTGTTTGCATATTTCTTGTCAGGAAGGAATTGAGAGATTGTGAGCCATTTTGAAAGAATGCAAAACACGCCTTGGTGTAAATGTGTTTCAGGTGCTTGAATTTCTTTATTTTGGGATATTCTGTTGAAAAAGCTCTCTGTTTTCAAGGATCACAAAGCAAATATCTCCCTTTTCCTGTAGGTTTGATTGAACAAGTTAGAATTACTGGGGCTATCAATGGAAACCTGGGGAGCTCACTCTCAATATCCTCCCTTCCCTGTGATGGGGTCATGTCATCATGAACCAGCTTAGCAGAGCACAGTGGGGGAGCCGAGGTGGTTGGCACCAAAGTGATGCATCAGTTCACGCAGTGACGTCCTTTACTCAGACCTGAAATAAACTGTTATTCTTTCCACCAGAGTGACAAGCTAGTCTCTTGATCTAGTGGTGCATGCAGTTCGCTCTGGAGTGCAGGTTGTAGGTAGGTGCATGGTATCCAAACCTGACATCTGGTATATGCTAGACCGGCCCAGCTGTGTGCTTTCTTTGACGGGGAGGAAGAAAGGAGAGAGTGCTGTGTAGTAAGAAGCCTAGTGACAGGGCATTGCAGACGACCCCACACTCACATTAGCAAGTGGCAGGCCGCATCCCAGGCTGTATTAGTGTAAGGGACTCAGTGGGGAGGCTTTGTTGCTCTAATGGCTAGAGTGCAGTGCAGTGGCCATGACTGTCAACACATTCTGTCTGGCTTTACTCTGAGCTCAGTTACATAACTGGCCCAGTGTGTGATCCTGAGCCAGGGGCACTGCGGAATGGATCACAACTCTTGACCCTTGTTGTTGAACATTCTCTCTCTGAAGATCTGACAGAGTGAGCACTGAATCTAAAACCTGCTTGGTATAAAACGGTGTGTGTTTGTCCTGACTTACGACCCTGCTCCCACCCCGCATGGTCATATACACCCTGTGGCTAAAGAGTATGCAGTCAGTGCTGCTGCATCACAGATATGTGCTCAGTCTATTGTGATTCCCCAGGCATACACGAGCAACGTATTGGAGGCATCGCCACGGCAGCAGCAGAACGGGGTTAAGCTAAGCCTGGTTGCCGTGTAATACTGACCTAGTTAGTATGCGGCTGTAACGCGGAACTTAGCGGCTGGGCTACCCTACCACAGCACAGCCTGCAGCCCAGTGAAACCACTCCAAAAACAATAATAAGCCCCCCCCCCCTTCCCCTTTCCCCCTAGCCACACTGTCTCACTGGAGAAAACACAGCCTGGTCTATGGGACCATGAGCTGTAACCTGGGCCTGGAGTAAAACTGCTCAATGACAAACTAGGTAGGTGGTCATTGTGAGTGTGACTAGCTGTTCAGCCATATCCTGGTCGTAGGAGGCATTTCCATAGAGGCCCCAGCCTTGCTCCCCATACCAACCTTGCTAATCTAAGGTCTGTTTTGCCCTAAATGTCTGTTTGAATGGATCCTGTGGTTTTTATTTCCTCGAGTCATAACTACTCACAGAATGCCTTTCCCAGCTACATATAAAATATTTGTCATATCATCATCTATATATTAGATTCAATTTGAAAGAGTTTCATTGTGATCAATAGATGTCATCACAGATGGTGGCTTCTAGGGTGTGTGTCATCGCAGGTTGGTTTGGGGGTGATATCAGTCAGGGAGAATTGGGCCACCAAGGATGAGATCAGTGCTGTAGTATAACACTGATTACGTCCTGTCAAACATATAAAACTCAGATTTTTTCACCATCTGCTCTCTTTGGCGAGAAAAGAAAAGCCTCTTACATCAGAGAGACTGAATCACTGACAGTGACGCTGGGAACCTGCCTCCATATTTCCTATGTGATTTCTACCAAATAAGAGGGCTGTCAGGAATCGAAGCAGCGCCCCAACGTGTTATATTTTATAGCGAAGGCTGCAGCAGAAGTCAACTCCTTTGTCTGTGAATCTTACGTCCGCCCGTGTGTGCACAATTGGCTGGGGAACAACGTGTGTGTGTGTGTGCTGGTGGCTCCATGGCACTGTGGGGAAACTCGTTTAAACCTGTCTGAAGGCTCTCATATATTGGTTCATTTATGTCCTAAAATAAATGTGTTCATATGTGCAGAATATTGTATATACATTTGTTCATATGAGCAGAATATTGTGTAAAATGAATAGATAAAAATGCGCTGCAATCGTTGCCTTCCTTTTAGACAGAATAAATAAAACAAGGTTGGGCGAATAACTTGACAAATGTAATCTATAAATCTAATAATACATTCATTAATCAATAAAAAAATCCTCATATCAAAAAAATCTATTTCAACCTTGTAATAATTCATTTTCTTTGAATTTGCTTGATTTCTAATTATCAATATTAAATAAGAGTAATAAAATAATACTTTTCAGAACATTGAGTTTTTTAGGATAGGCTAATTATTAGAGATTCTGCACTGCTGTTTGGGGCTCCCGAGTGGCGCACCGGTCTAAGGCACTCCATCTCAGTGCAAGAGATGTCACTACAGTCCCTGGTTCGAATCCAGGCTGTTTCACATCCAAACGTGATTGGGAATCCCATAGGGTGGCGCAAAATTGGCCCAGTGTCATCTGGGGGTAGGCCATCATTGTAAATAAGATTTTGTTTTTATTAACTGACTTGCCTGGTTAAATAAATAAATAAACTTTTTTTAGTTTGTCAGCAGCACACTAAAGCTTGGAAGAGTATTCTATATGAAAAGGAGAGGGAATTATGAATGACCTGCACTGCACATAGGAAAGTGTCCAGACTAGATGGTGAAATTAACGGCAGCACCACTATTTGAGGCTACACCATGAAAACTGTTTTAATGGGCACACAAACCCAAAATGATGTATGCAATTACAAAATGTAAATCTTCTAACCAAAAGCGTCACCTAACTTGTGTGGTTCTTCAATAGGCTTTGTGTAGGCTAATATACATATTTGTTGGGTGCGCATTTTGTATCCAGCTGTTTAGTTAGGCCTAGTGATATTGTCGACCATCATCAGCTGGTCCAGGAAATTATTTTCTGAATGACAGTCAAGTGACAGCTGTTGTGATAGGCCTATAGCACCCGATACAAAATCAGCTAGTGCGTAAAATACTGTTCGGAAGAATGTCCAGAATATTATGACGTCTCGTTTGTTGTGCCAGTGAAGACTGTTCCAATGACCCTACAGTTATGTTCATTATCTACTATTGTCTACTTGAATCACAGCAGGGTCTGGCAACTTGGATGGAAAATTACTGAGGATAATAGCAGACGATATTGCCACTCCTATTTGCCATGTCTTCAATCTAAGCCTACAAGAAAGTGTGTGCCCTCAGGCCTGGAGGGGAGCTAAAGTCTTTCTGCTACCCAAGAATAGTAAAGCCCCCTTTACTGGCTCAAATAGCCGACCAATCAGCCTGTTACCAACCCTTAGTAAACTTTTGGAAAGAATAGTGCTTGACCAGATACAATGCTATTTTACTGTAAACAAATTGACAACAGACTTTCAGCACACTTATAGGGAAAGACATTCAACATGCACAGCACTTACACAAATTACTGATGATTGGCTGAGAGAAATGTATGCAAAAAAATATTGTGGGAGCTGTTTTTTTAGACATCAGTGCGGCTTTTGACATTATCGATCATAGTCTGCTGCTGGAAAATGTATCTGTTATGATTTTACAACCCCTGCTATATTGTGGATCAAGAGTTAGACAGGTAACAGAACACAGAGGGTGTTCTTTAATGGAAGCCTCTCCAACATAATCCAGATAAAATCAGGAATTCTCAAGGGCAGCTGTTTTTTTTTCAATCTTTACTAATGACCTGCCACTGGCTTTGAGTAATGCCAGTGTGTCTATGTAACAGTTTACACGTCAGCTAGTACAGCAAGGGAAATTATTGCAACACTTACCAAAGAGCTTTCCGAGAGTTTCAGAATGGGTGGCAAGAAATGAGTTAGTCCTAAATATTTCCAAAACTAAAAGCATTGTATTTGGGACAAATCATTCACTAAACCCTAACCCTCAACTAAATCTTGTAATGAATAATGTGGAAATTGAGAAAGTTGAGGTGACTACACAGCTTGGAGTAACCCTGGATTGTAAACTGTCAAAACATGTTGATGCAACAGTAGATAAGATGGGGAGAAGTCTGTCCATAATAAAGCACTGCTCTGCCTTCTTAACAGCAGGTCCTACAGGCCCTAGTTTTGTCGCACCTGGACTACTGTCCAGTCGTGGTCAGGTGCATAAAAGAGGGACTTTGTTGTATGCCCCATTTTAATCTCAGCTCTGTAGATGCGAAGAGACAGAATCACTAGATCATTGATTCTGGTAATGCGCCTATGTAGCTTGTTTCTGGTCACAGGTTCAGGAATTGTAAAAAATCACAACATTCACTTAAAATGAACCATACAAATAGCTGTGTTGGGGGATTTGGAAAGCCATTGTCAGTCAATAAATAATATAGTAATACTCGTAGGAAAGGTTTTCATCTTTAGTTCACAATCTGTGAATACTATGCGATTTAGAAAGGTTAAAGATGTATGTAAAACTTCACAGCACAATTGAAAAATGTATGGCACATGGAAACCAAACAAGGGTGGTCTATGGTGATACAGTAGGTGGGATGGGCTGAGAGTGGCTGAGGGTTGAGATTAAAGAGCTTATGTTTGGTCATGTTTATTGTTATGTGATTGCTTTAAATAAAAGTACCGTGTATGTAAAATGTATGTATATGTAGGAAAAAAGCTGTAAAAACTCCAAAAGATGTGTCCACCGAAGAGTGGCGGTGGTGGATGGGTTAAAAATAAAAAATAAAATTTAAAAGAGGGACTTTAGAAAATTAGAATAGGCTCAGAATAGGGCAGCACGGCTGGCCCTTAAATGTGCACGGAGAGCTAACATTAATAATTTACATGTCAATCTCTCATGGCTCAAAGTGGAGGAGAGATTGACTTTGTCACTACTTGTTTTGGTAAGAAGTATTGACATGCTGAACGTACCAAGCTGTCTGTTTAAACTACTAGCACACAGTTCGGACACCCATGTATATCCCACAAGACATGCCACCAGAGGTCTCTTCACAATCTCCAAGTCAAGAACAGACTATGGGAGGCGCAAAGTACTACATAGAGCCATGGCTACATGGAACTCTATTCCACATCAGGTAAAAACAGATAAAAACACACCTTATGGGACTGTGAAGAGACGCGTACACAGACACACACATACACATGATCACACATGCACTCTACACACACACGTGTATATATGTAGTTTGTATTGTAGATACACTATATATAGAACAGTATGTGGACACTCCTTCAAATTAGTGGATTCGGCTATTTCAGCCACACCAGTTGCTGACAGGTGTATAAAATCGAGGACACAGCCATGAAATCTCCATAGACAAACATTAGAATAGAAGTAGAATGGCCTTACTGAAGAACTCGGTGACTCTCAACATGGCACCGTCATAGGATGCCACCTTTCCAACAAGTCAGTTCGTCAAATTTCTGCCCTGCTAGAGCTGCCCTGGTCAACTGTAAGTTCTGTTATTGTGAAGTGGAAACGTCTAGGAGCAACAACGGCTCAGCCGCGAAGTGGTAGGCCACACAAGCACACAGAACGGGACCGCAGAGTGCTGAAGCACATAGCACTTAAAAATCGTCTGTCCTCGGTTGCAACACTCACTACCAAGTTCCAAACTGCCTCTGGAAGCAATGTCAGCACAATAACTGTTCTTTGGGAGCTTCATGAAATGGGTTTCCATGGTCGAGCAGCCGACACAAGCCTAAGATCACCATGCGCAATGCCAAGTGTCGGCTGAAGTGGTGTAAAGCTCACCGCCATTGGACTCTGGAGCAGTGGAAACGTGTTCTCTGGAGTGATGAATCTTGCTTCACCATCTGGCAGTCCGACGGACAAATCTGGGTTTGGTGGATGCCAGGTGAACGCTACCTGCCCAAATGCATAGTGTCAACTGTAATGTTTGGTGGAGGAGGAATAATGGTCTGGGGCTGTTTTTCATTTTTCGAGCTAGGCCCCTTTGGAAATCTTAACACTACAGCATACAATGACATTCTAGCCCTGACCTCAACCCCATCAAACACCTTGGGATGAATTGGAACGCCGACTGCAAGCCAAGCCTAATCGCCCAACATCAGTGCCTTACCTCACTAATGCTCTTGTGGCTGAATGGAAGCAAGGTCTGTACACAGTGTAGTACTTTCCACAAAGTTTTGCTCATCAGATGGAAGCGTCAGGAATAGCCCTACGGTATTAGCAGTGCTGTTGATTCTGAAACACTTTAACAGAAATAGCTGTCACTTCCCTACTGTGTCACATCCCTATTGCTCACTGCCCCAGTCTACTGCTACTGTAGCATTCTCTTCTCCGCCTCCACTCCCATGGAGTCATATGATTGTACAGTGTGTTCTCCGTGTTTAAAAAAAATATATATATTTATTTTTATTACACACGCCACACTAAGCATTACCATCAACATCAGAATTGCAATGAAGAGCAGTGTTTTAACAAAGCCTCATTTGAATAAGGCCCACGCACTCATGGGAAGGCATTGCGGCAACTCTCCGTCACTTCTTGGGAGCTGGATTGCTATTTGCTTGTTGTAGTCCACAGATATATTTGTTGATTGTTTTGATGAAAGGGAGTGATTCAGGCGTGACTCATCGCTGTGTGTTTTTCCTTTGAGACTCTGGGATCAGCACACAGGATGATTGGAATCAGAGAGCGTGTGTGTACGTAGCCTGTAGATGTGCAGCCTTCAGTCTGTTTTTCTTTTTTTTCTTAAACATTTTTAAATGTTTTAAATTTATTTTCTGTTAATGAACAACCCCCTTTCTTTTCCTCCGGTCTGTCTAATGTATGATTCAATAGGAGCATCAACTTGTATGTTTGGCAGGCTGACCACGCAGCAGTATGTGGAATGTGCAGGTGAAATGCAGTGGAGTGTGTTGGCATTAGCGAATGAAATAAGTGATGTTCAAAGCTCGAAGGGGTGCTAAAGAGCTCAAGTTTAATTGGATTTAATTGGGCAAGAGCAAGACTGGATAATCAAACAGAAAGCACCCTCTACTGAGAGCTTAGTTCCAGCTGTCAGCAATCATACACAGCTAGTATAGGCATCATCATCAGCAGCACACTAATTAATTGTTTAGTTTTAGTCCGCCATTTTATTATCTCAGAGATTTAGATTGACATAAACATGATAAACAGTATTTATTCTTCTATTTAATGTGTAGTCATTTTTCTCTTTTATCTCCTTCCAAAAGGGATTGTGCTGTAATCAAAACCACAGTGAATTCTTTGTCATGAATGACTTGTTTTTTTTTAGATCATAGCCCAACCCTGCAGAGCCCCACGGTACAGTTCAGGGTTAGTTATAAACTGCATGTCAGTCCATGATGACCAGAGGAAACTGGGTGTGAATTAGTTAATGCTCGAGACAGATCTTTCTTCTCTTTAGGAGGGGGTTTGTGTAGGAGGGGGTTTGTCCTTTTGTGTCTTGCTGAGGGCCCTTGAGACAGGCTGAATTCCTGAAAGTGTCCCACAGGTACCCTGACCCATTCACTCCAGGTCACTCTCTAATAGTCTATAACCACGTTTCCATCCATCCACAGTTAGTGAGAGAAAAAAGTATTTGATCCCCTGCTGATTTTGTACGTTTGCCCACTGACAAAGAAATGATCAGTCTATCATTTTAATGGTAGGTTTATTTTAACAGTGAGACAGAATAACAAAAATATTCAGAAAAACGCATGTCAAAAATGTTAGAAATTGATTTGCATTTTAATGAGGGAAATAAGTATTTGACCCCCTCTCAATCAGGAAGATTTCTGGCACCCAGATGTCTTTTATACAGGTAACGAGCTGAGATTAGGAGCACACTCTTAAAGGGAGTGCTCCTAATCTCAGCTTGTTACCTGTATAAAAGACACCTGTCCACAGAAGCAATCAATCAGATTCCAAACTCTCCACCGTGGCCAAGACCAAAGAGCTCTCCAAGGATGTCAGGAACAAGATTGTAGACTTACACAAGGCTGGAATGGGCTACAAGACCATCGCCAAGCAGCTTGGTGAGAAGGTGACAACAGTTGGTGCGATTATTCGCAAATGGAAGAAACACAAAAGAACTGTCAATCTCCCTCTGCCTGGGGCTCCATGCAAGATCTCACCTCGTGGAGTTGCAATGATCATGAGAACGGTGAGGAATCAGCCCAGAACTACACGGGAGGATCTTGTCAATGATCTCAAGGCAGCTGGGACCATAGTCACCAAGAAAACAATTGGTAACACACTGAGCCGTGAAGGACTGAAATCCTGCAGCGCCCGCAAGGTACCCCTGCTCAAAAAAGCACATATACATGCCTGTCTGAAGTTGCCAATGAACATCTCAATGATTCAGAGGACAACTGGGTGAAAGTGTTGTGGTCAGATGAGACCAAAATGGAGCTCTTTGGCATCAACTCAACTCACAGTGTTTAGAGAAGGAGGAATGCTGCCTATGACCCCAAGAACACCATCCCCGCCTTCAAACATGGAGGTGGAAACATTATGCTTTGGGGGTGTTTTTCTACTAAGGGGACAGGACAACTTCACCGCATCAAAGGGACGATGGACGGGGCCATGTACCGTCAAATCTTGGGTGAGAACCTCCTTCCCTCAGCCAGGGCATTGAAAATGGGTTGTGGATGGGTATTCCAGCATGACAACGACCCAAAACACACGGCCAAGGCAACACAGGAGTGGCTCAAGAAGAAGCACATTAAGGTCCTGGAGTGGCCTAGCCAGTCTCCAGACCTTAATCCCATAGAAAATCTGTGGCGGGAGCTGAAGGTTCGAGTTGCCAAACGTCAGCCTCGAAACCTTAATGACTTGGAGAAGATCTGCAAAGAGGAGTGGGACAAAATCCCTCCTGAGATGTGTGCAAACCTGGTGGCCAACTACAAGAAACGTCTGACCTCTGTGATTGCCAACAAGGGTTTTGCCACCAAGTACTAAGTCATGTTTTGCAGAGGGGTCAAATACTTATTTCCCTCATTAAAATGCAATATAACATTTTTAACATGCGTTTTTCTGGATTTTTTGTTGTTGTTATTCTGTCTCTCACTGTTCAAATAAACCTACCATTTAAAATTATTGACTGATCATTTCTTTGTCAGTGGGCAAACATACAAAATCAGCAGGGGATCAAATACTTTTTTCCCCCTCACTGTATATGCAAGTAAAGTCATACCGTATTTAAAAAAAATCACGTCAGCTGTGATGGAAAAAGGACGTTTCGATACAATTTATAAATGTCGACAGATAATATTTCCTTTGACATGGTGGGATCTAAAATGTATTATGCAAGAAATGGCAACGACACGTCTTTATGAAATATTGATATTGAAAAACAAAGTATATTTATCGAGTCACGCGATGATATGTTGCGTGGTCCTCCCACTACGACTCAGGAAACCATGCCGTCGATTAGGTTACAGATTAAATAAATGATAAACTTCACAGGGCATTGAAAGTGCACACTGATGAGCTTGATGCTCAGTTCCAATAAATATTTAGGGTCTTATTCTGGTGACATGTTGATCAATGCTTGACTGCTGTTTGACAAATTCAAATATTCTCGCTCTTATCCATAATAATCTCATCATGTAGACTAGCCTATCCACACAGCCTACCCGCACTGTATCTGCAAGCTGTTGGCTAAAGCCCACGTACTTTAAAACACACAGTCCCCAAATCCAGAACAAATTCAAGAAAGCGTACAGTATAATATAGAGCCATTATTGCATGGAACTCCCTTCCATCTCATATTGCTCAAATAAACAGCAAACCTGGTTTCAAAAAACAGATAAAGCAACACCTCACAGCACAATGCCTCTCCCCTATTTCACCTAGATAGTTTGTGTGTACTGATATGTAGACTGTGTGTGCTGTTTTTAAATGTTTGTAGTTCTGTCCTTGAGCTCTTCTTGTCTATTAATGTTCTGTGTTATGTCATGTTTTATGTTCTGTGTGGACCCCAGGGAAAGTAGCTGCGGCTTTCGCAGCAATTAATGGGGATCCTCATAAAATACCAAATGCCAAGACCAGAGTCTTTTTGGTTTTTGTGACAACTATTGGTAGAGTTGAAAATGCAATGGAAACACATTGTCTCCACCAAGATGTTACCCATCTTCCCCATTATCCCCTGTGTATTTATACCTGTGTTTTCTGTATGTCTGTTGCCAGTTTGTCTTGTTTGTTCAAGCCTACCAGCGTTTTGTGTCTCAGATCCGGCTTTTTCCAGTTTCTGTTTTTCTCGTCCTCCTGGTTTTTGACTCTTGCCTGTCCGGACCCTGTACCCGCCCGCCTGACCACTCTACCTGTCCCTGTCCCTGAGCCTGCCTGCCGTCCTGTACCTTGGCCACTACTCTGGATTATCGACCCCTGCCTGCCTTGACCTGTCGTTTGCCTGCCCCTGTTGTTGCAATAAACATTGTTACTTCACACATTTTGCACTTGGGTCTTACCTTGGTACCTGATACACATTGAACTTTAGATTTTTGTATTCGGTACATTAAAACTTACGCGAAAACGTACATTTTGTGTGCACTGTCATCATACACTGATTTTTATCTGCAACAAGTCTGTTTGGTGGAAACACCACTGGTGGTAAAATGTGCATATTTTCTTTATGCAGATTTTAGATTTTTGCATTAAACTGCCGCCAAGTGGATGGCAACCTAGCTTGTGATGAGAACCTGGCAGAAAGAGACTGCTAGGCTGAGTATAATCATACCTGGCCTGTAGGCTGTGTAATCCAGGCAGCTACTGTCTCCAGCCTTGGACCAGATGTCCCTGGAGTGCTCCAGTTTGTGGTCCAGACTCTACCGTGCTGCTCTGCCCCCAGAACATGCCAAACATGTTAGTAGAATTATATATGAAAGGTCTAGACAGCTTAGAACTGTGGAGGATGAGGGGCTAGGCTATCCCATGTTATTGAATCTGACTGGAGTAGCTGTGTTCTGTTCACCACAGACAGAGTGAAGGATCTGGTTAACCAGGGCAGGGATTGTGATGGGAGTTATGGGTAGCAGATGGATTGATGGAGGAGAAACCCTCAGGGGGAACTTGTAGGATGTCATGCGTGAAACCACAGAATGTCATGGCTAGTACAATCCTGCCATCAGAAGAGTCTCTAACCGAATAGAGCAGTTCCACCATTACAGCAGTACAGTTTAGCTGTTACAGAACCTAAAGGCTGGATAATCAAATCGAAAAAAGTCAAAGTATGTGACCGTGTGCTGACTGTGTGCTCCTGTTCTTTCAGCTCAGGAACATGTGTGTGTAAGACGGGAGTGTACGGGCCCAAGTGTGACGAGTGCCACCCAGGCTTCTTCCGTTTCAGCAGCACGGGGTGCCAACCCTGCCAGTGCAACAACCTTACTAACTACTGCCACCCACAATCTGGTGAGTAATCCACTACACCACACCTTCTATCTACAAACCACAACAATCACACTTTCTTGTTTCTGCTACACATGAATCCTGTTCGTTTCCGTCCCCGTCTCCACAGCTGTGTATTGTTGTGTGAGTGTACACTAAAAGATATTGAGAGGCTTGAAGGGGTTGAAGTTGGATGGAATTGTAGAAACCATCTGTTTTCTATTGTGATACATAGCCAGATGGCGCAGTAGTCTTTCCTGGGATCAATGGAGGAATGCCGTATATTTACTTCCTTAGCTCAGGTCTGATATCAACTAGAATGACCCTCTCAGTCAGCCAGGAAGCGTTACATAAGAAACCTGAGGGCATGTTAAAAAACAAACAGACTCTCTGTCTCTTCCAGATTAACATGGCAGTAACCTGTTCCATTTCAATCAGAAAACTGGAAAATCAAGATGATTGTTCCTACCTCTGTAGGGTCATTGTTTTTAGACAGAGAACACCACTATCACTCCTATCGAGAAGGACAGAGAAAACAACAGTGTTTAGTGTATTCCTTCATTATAGAGAACGTCTGCAATGTCCCACTATACAGAATAATTTATATTCCACAAAAAAACACTCAACAACTCCATTACTATGTAATTACCAATGGAATAGTCCATTTGAATGTAAGCATATAAACAGTATATTAATACAATAGTGTTAGAGTAATTACAGCGTTATTAAACAGGTATAGAGTAACAGAAGAAGTTTACCATCCAGCCCAGGCAGAGTGAAGACCCAAGAACAGGTAACTCAACAACCTGAGGCTCAAATTCAAATCAACAGGATAGCAGTATTTGCTGCTCTAACATGTACAAACAAAACCACCATATGGTTTAGGTGTGGTTAACAAATGGCATGTACCATATTTCTGACAGTTTTCAAAACATGTATTGGCATAACTTTTAACCATAATATTCTCTCCTTTTCCACACAGGCGTCTGTCTGAACTGCCAGGGCAACACTCAAGGACCCAACTGTGAGGAATGCAAGCCCAGATTCTACCGCAGCTCTGGTGCTGCCACCACCGATGCCTGTGTCGCCTGCCCCTGCTCCAACACCACCTCCACTGGCACCTGTCACACCGGTGAGTAGCCACTACCCCCTGCCTCAGTAGTGCCCTTAGTTAGGTCGCCTTATTAGAACCCTTGCCAGTCTGGTTGCTACTACTATTTTTTATTTATTTAACCTTTATTTAACTAGGCATGTCAGTTAAGAACAAATTCTTATTTACAATGACAGCCTACCGAAAGGCCTCCTGCGTTGATAGGGTCTGGGAATAAAAAATGAATAAAAAAAATATAGAAATATAGGACAAAACACGACAAGAGAGACACCAAAACACTACATGAAGAGAGACCTAAGACAAGAACATAGCAAGGCAAATACATGACAACACAGCATGTTAGCAACACAACTTTGTAGCAACAAAACATGGTAGCAGCACAAAACATGGTACAAACATTATTGGGCATAGTCAACAGCACAAAGGGCAAGAAGGTAGAGACAATACCTCACACGAAGGAGCCACAACAGTCAGTAAGAGTGTCCATGATTGAGTCTTTGAATGAAGAGATGGAGATAAAACTATCCAATTTGAGTGTTTTTTGCAGCTCGTTCCAGTCGCTAGGTGCAGTGAACTGAAAAGAGGAGCGACCCAGGGATGTGTATGCTTTGGGAACCTTTAACAGAATGTGACTGGCAGAATGGGTGTTGTATGTGGAGGATGAGGGCTGCAGTAGATATCTCAGACAGGAGGGAATGAGGCCTAAAGAGTTTTATAAATAGGCATCAACCAGTGGGTCTTGCGACAGGTATATAGAGATGACCAGTTTACAGAGGAGTATAGAGAGCAGTGATGTGTCCTATAAGGAGCATTGGTGGCAAATCTGATGGTCGAATGGTAAAGAACATCTATCCGCTCGAGAGCACCCTTACCTGCCGATCTATAAATTATGTCTCCGTAATCTAGCATGGGTAGGATGGTCATCTGAATCAGGGTAGTTTGGCAGCTGGGGTGGAAAAAGGAGCGATTACGATATAAGAAACCAAGTCTACATGTAACTTTAGTCTGCAGCTTTGATATGTGCTGAGAGAAGGACAGTGTACCGTCTAGCCATACTCCCAAGTACTTGTATGAGGTGACTACCTCAAGCTCTAAACCCTCAGAGGCAGTAATCACACTGGTGGGGAGAGGGGCATTCTTCTTACCAAACCACATGACCTTTTGTTTTGGAGGTGTTCAGAACAAGGTTAAGGGCAGAGAAAGCTTGTTGGACACTAATATCTTTGTTGTAGAGCGTTTAACACAAAATCCGGGGAGGGGCCAGCTGAGTATAAGACTATCATCTGCATATAAATGGATGAGAGCGCTTCCTACTGCCTGAGCTATGTTGTTGATGTACATTGAGAAGAGCGTGGCGCCTAGGACCGAGCCTTGGGTACTCCCTTGGTGACAGACAGTGGCTGAGACAGCAGATGTTCTGACTTTATACACTGCACCCTTTGAGGTAGTTAGCAAACCAGGCCAAAGACCCCCCAGAGACACCAATACTCCTTAGCCAGCCCACAAGAATGGAATGGTCTACTGTATCAAAAGCTTTGGCCAAGTCAATAAAAATAGCAGCACAACATTGCTTAGAATTTAAGGCAATGGTGACATCATTTAGGACCTTTAAGGTTGCAGTGACACATCCATAACTTGAGCGGAAACCAGATTGCATACCAGAGAGAATACTATAGACATCAAGAAAGCCAGTTAGTTTTTCCAACACTTTTGATAAACAGGGCAAAATAGAAATAGGCTTATAACAATTAGGATCAGCTTGATCTCCCCCTTTAATTATAACAATTAGGATCAGCTTGATCTCCCCCTTTAAATAAAGGATGCACCATGGCTGCCTTCCAGGAGACAGGTTAAAAAGGTCAGAGAGAGGCTTGGCGATGATAGGGGCAGCAACCTTAAAAAAGAATGCCGCTCGCTCATCCGTAAACTTACATGTACATATTCTCATTCACCCCTTTAGATTTGTGTGTGTTAAGTAGTTGTTGGGGAATTGTTAGATTACTTGTTAGATATTACTGCACTGTCGGAACTAGAAGCACAAGCATTTTGCTACACTCGCATTAACACCTGCTTACCATGTGCATGTGATAAATAACATTTGAATTGAGTAAGGGTATAAACCGTCTGACCCAGATGGTTTTTTGGGGTCAAGTTTAAGGAGCTCCTTTAGCACCTCATACTCAGTGACCGCCTGTAGGGAGAAACTTTGTAGCAGGACAGGGGAAAAAGAGGGAGGTGCATCGGAGCTAGTCGCATTAGAAGGAGTGGGAGATGAGGAAAGGTGGCATGGCTGAGTCAAATAGGAATCCTGACTTAATGAAGTGGTGATTAAAGAGCTCAGCCATGTGCTTCTTGTCAGTAACAACCACATCATCAACATTAAGGAACATGGGCATCTGTGAGGAGGAGGCTTTATTCTCCAGGTCTTTAACCGTTTTCCAGAACTTCTTAGGGTTAGACCCACAGAGAGAGAACTGCTTCTTAAAGTAACTAACTTTGGCCTTCCGGATAGCCTGAGTGCACTTATTTCTCATTTACCTGAACGAGAGCCAGTCGTCCTGAGTATGCATGTGCCGAGCCTTTCGCCAAATGGAATTCTTGAGGTGGAGTAACTCTGCCAGATCACAGTCGAACCAGGGGCTGAACCTGTTTTTAATTGTCATTTTCTTTATGGGGGCATGTTTGTTAACAATACCACTGAAAATATCAAAAAAGAAGGTCCAAGCATCTTCGACAGAGCTGATTCTATACCAATTTACAGAGGCCTGGTCATGAAGGAAGACTTGCTCATAAAAGTTTTTTAGCAAGCGTCTATGACAAGTCAGGTCATTACAGAAAACACCAGACTGATACCTATCAGGATTATTTGTGAGGATAACATCGAGGAGAGTAGCCTTTTCTGGGTGTTTGGAGTCATACCTTGTGGGATTAGTAATAATACGAGAAAGATTTAGGGTGTCTCATTGCTTTAGGACTTGGTCATGTGGTTTAAGCATGTCCCAGTTTAGGTCACCTAGCAGGACAAATTCAGACTTCGTGTAAGGGGCCAGGAGAGAGGGCAGGTAGGGTACAGGCCGGTGCTGATGGAGGACGATAACACCCAGCAACAGTCAACAAAGAGCTATTTGAAAGTTGAATGCTTAAAACCAGCAAATCGAATTGTTTCGGGACAAAGAGAGCACTGGAGGTGTTCCTTGGTAAAGATTGCCACTCCACCACCTTTGGAAAATCTGTCTTGCCGAAAAAGGTTATAACCAGAAAGGTTAACATCAGTGTTCAAAACACTCTCTTAACCACGTCTCAGTAATGACCAACAGATCTGGATTGGAGCTGTGAACCCACACTTTCAATGGATACATTTTAGGTAATAAGCTTCTAGTGTTAACGTGCAGGAAACCCAGGCTTTTACGAGAGCAGAAATCAGTGAAGCAGATATCAGAGCACAAGTCAGAATTGGGGCTAGCAACAGTAGATGGGCCAGGCTGTACATGCACATTTCCAGATATCATCTACAGTAGTACAATCAAGGCACGGCAGAGGACAGTGAGAGCTCTGCAGTGTTGATGTATGACATTTGAATGTGCATTAGATGGCAACAAGATAATATTGTACAGCAATTTCATCAGGTAACATGAATACAAAGCCAGCAAGAGGTGGTTAGAATAGGATGGGAGGCCAAGAGTCTGTGTAACCAATAGAGAATCAGAGTCCCGAGTGTGGGAACAAACACAGTCTGTCCTACGGTTGGGTTAACAAGCAAGTTTATAGTCAACAAAGCACGCAGGAGTCATGAGGCAAGTAGCATAAAGCACAATAAAAATAATTATGACTTGGGGCTAGCCATTGTAAGTTCAGAGTCACTCGCCCCAACAGTGCGTGTGTGCTGGAGGCGAGCGAAAGCTTGGGAAAGAGGGAGAGAGGGGGAGTGTGGCGGAGGTACCTGTACCAGACGGGGAGACAGGCCATGGCAGAGTGATCAGATTGCCAGGTGGAATCCAAGCAGCAGTGCAGCAGGCAACAGGAGTAGGTGTCACACCCACTTGGGAGAAGCTTTTTTCGTGTGGCAGATTCCTTGTAGAAAATCCCAGCTAGTTAGCTAACATAGATAGCAAGTCTCTGTCCACCATATTTTTTCCACATGGAAAAGGAGGTCGTTAGCTAGCTATATCTCTTCCGTTTCAGTTTCGGCGAATGGTCCTTTACGACGTCCAAAAAAAGTTGTCCTGTTGTGGCTGTTATGTTTTGGAGATTGCAAGGAAGATATCTTTACAGTTCCAGGTTGGATGGTGTTTTCAGGTGGTTCTTTTACTAGGCTGGTGTATCTGTCATTATGTCTTGGTGTGCCCTGCCTGGCAGAGCGAGTGTGACCACAGAAGGTAGTGGCCCAGGAGTGCTCTTAATGTTCCAACAGCAAAACAACATCAACAGTCACTGCCAGGGATGAAGGCTCTGGTCCCCATTACCAGGGGTGCAACTTTGGTTTTAGAAGTGGGGGGGCATCTCTAAACAGCTAACCCAACTGCTAGGAGGCATCCGCAAAATCCTAAAGCACACCGTTGCCTCATTTTTATATCACATTCCAATGATAAAACTGGGGGGAGACAAAAATGCAATTTCAGAATGTGGGGCCCCTGTCCCCAGTGAAAGTTGCACCCCTGCCAATTATTATAGCCCATCCGCAAGGATACTTCTAATCTTTCACATATAATTGCAATTTACTTGTGATGGTTTGTCAAAGAATCAATATCTGGACCCTCTGGTTGATGATGTTTAATCCCACCTATCTGTCTTATCCCTGCTGGTCAAGTTATGCTTCATCACCGAGCATGGGTCTGCTCACATCAGCTTCATCACAAAAGTCTAAGTCACAGTGTATGTCTGTGCTCATGTAGACACGTATTTGATATTAAGCATGTTTTAACCAGGCAAGCCAGCAATAGTTTGTACCCATACTACACTGATACCTCAGCAGCTGAGGCTTGGCGACACAGACATACATAGAGTCCCTGTCTGTCTGTCTTTCTCTCTCACCTCCTCCCTACCTCTGATCTGACCAATCAGCCGCAGCCATGTGACTGCTGACAGCCTCCCATTGGGTCCCAGCAGCCTGGCAACAGCCATGTGGAGAGGGTTCTGAAGCCTGTCAGGTTGTTTGCCCAGCCAGGGCTGAGTGCTGAGGGGGGCTGAGCTGAGCAGCTACATCACTGCACTGCGAGGGGAAGGGACACACACACACACACACACACACACAACATGATCCTCCTATTGCTGCCTTGTCAATGGAGTGTGGTGCCCACCCCCCTCTGTTCTGTTGCTGCCTGACTAGCTTGCTGTGAAGTGGCCCAGCTGTGCCCATGATGTTCAGTGTGCTCTATGTTCAGCTCAAACTCTGCCTTTTGTGTGTGGGTGGGTGCGTGTGTGTGCGTGCGTGTGTGTGTGTGGGTGCGTGTGTGAGGGGGAGAGGGAGAACTGGAGTGAAAATGATGTTCAGGCCTGTAAGTGACTGAGCTGGCTGTATTGCAGTAGACAGGGAGGATGGTAAAGGTATTGGGTAAACATCCAGGTCAGGTTGTACAGTATCATCATGTGAAGGTTTGCCCCCCCAGCCGTCACCGTGCCGACTGGGTCATGTTCTCTCCTGGTGAAATAACACATCAGCTCACTCTGACTGAAGCGTTTCCACTGCCAACAGTCCGGGGTTAAAACAGACCAATCAGAAACTGCCTATAGATAAGAGTTCTTATCGCTCTTACACTTTATTGGTCTAACTCTTTTCTAGAATTTTTATTGTGGCTTTAAAAGTGTGTCTGTTGTGGGCACAAATATTGTTCCCGTAAGTCTGAAAGAGTTAGATATGATTTAGAGATGAATGATCTTGAGCAGACTAAAGCCTGCAGCACAAATTTGAGGTACCATTAAATGTGTGGCTATTTTCTTGATTAACTTGTTTAGTAGGAGGGGATCAACACTTACACTAATGACATGCAGCAAGCCTAATTACTGTGCTCAATAATATTTGGTGTCAGAGCTCTTGGCCCTTAATGGATGTGACAACATCAACAGGGGATATATCACAGTTAGTGAAGCCATTAGGAGAGAAGGAAGGCGCTGTATAGTAGCATCATATTACTAAGGTCCAGAGGCTGGAGGAGAAAGCTGACTCCTGATAATGAGGAGTGATGATGATGCTCTGATACAAGGGATCAGTCTTTAAAAACAGTTCAACTGAATTTGATTCCGGGCTGTGGAGATGTGTGTTTGTAAGTCGCTTTTGATAAAAGTGTCTGCTAAATGGCATGTTATTATTATATTATCGTTGAATATTTTTGCTGAGTCTTTTGGGGAAGTTAAAAAATGTCTCATTCTTCAACAGAAAATCTTATTATAACCCAGATGTAGCCCATATGTAGCCTGTATGTAGCCCGTAGACTACTAGACACTGCCAAAGGGCTTACCCTCTGTGTTGTACAGTATTAGAAATCAATCTCTTTGGCATTCTGGTGCCATCTAGTGGTGGTGCATCAGCCAAGTCTATTTTATGATTTATGACTGACATGTATTAGTGTGTGTTTTTGTTTCCCTAGACTCTGATGGGTTCCCAGTGTGTGACCAGTGCCTGTCTGAGTACAGCGGTCAGCAGTGTGACCGGTGCAAGGCTGGCTTCTACAGTGCCAATGGTGTGTGTGTCCCCTGCGACTGCAGTGGGAACGCAGACCCTACGGGGCCGGCCCAGCTCTGCCACCCTGACACTGGCCACTGCCTGAGCTGCACCGTCAACACCACGGGGCCTCAATGCCAGCTCTGTGCCCCCGGCTTCACAGGGGACGCCCTTGCCCACAACTGCACCCGCCCAGGTAAGCGTCATCCAATAATTTGGTGCAGAGGAGTATTAGTAGTTGTGAAGTTATTGAATGAGCCATGAGTAGCTCAATTCATTCCCCTTCACATTGTGAATAATTTGTTTTCTAGCAGCACGGATCGTTCTTACCCCAGAGCCTGCTACAACAACAGAGACCCCTAAAACCACCACTACAACTTCTGCTCCAACCCCCAGCAGCAAGGGCCTGACTGCCACAGTGCCCACCAGTGCTCCCCCTTCCACCACTAACTCCAGCATCCTACTGAGCATAGCCACCACCCAGGCCCTGCTCACCAGCCTGGGCAGCCCCACAGTCAATACCACGGCCACTCTCACAGAGGTCTCCTGGACCCAGTTCAACATCATCGTCCTGGCCGTCATCATCCTAGTAGTGGTGCTGCTGCTGGGCTTCGTGGGAGGAGTGTACACCTACAGAGAGTACCAGAACCGCAAGCTCAACGCTCCTTTCTGGACCATTGAGCTGAAGGAGGACAACATCAGCTTCAGCAGTTACCATGACAGCATTCCCAACGCTGACGTGTCTGGCCTGCTGGAAGACGAGGCCAACGAGGTGGCGCCCAACGGCCAGCTGGCTCTCACCAACCAGGGCAACTGCTACAAGGCCTAGCCCACAGGGCAGACAGACAGCACACTGCGGACAGACTGGACACACACAGAGAGGCTTCCGGCCTGGCTGCCTGCTTCACAGGACAGAGACATGAAGTGGATAAAGACTTTCAAAGCTGCTGGACACCAAACCCAAAGCTCAATGCGTAACTTGACTCCTTCTACCCAGCTCCTCTCTCCTTCTGTGGAGCAGAAGGACACCAACAGACTGACAGATGTTTGCAAAGAGAAAAGGAATGGTATGTTTCTGTTTGTCCTTACGTTTGGGCTCCATTTCAGATTTGAGTGATTCACGTAAAAGAAGAAGTCGATGAAGGGTCCAAAGAAGAGTAGACTTTTTCAATTCAGTTGTGCCTGCAGAGGGCACTATTGCAGATGTGGATGGTTGTGGTAATGGGGAGTTTGCCCATGCAAGAGTAGAGGACCATGGGAGAATCTCAATTGCAAACTCCTCGTGTTATCTCTCCTCGCCTCCTTCTCCAAACCGATTGGATGAGAGCGAAAGTCAGAGGACCCTCCCCTCTGTAGGAAGTGAGGAGAGCGGACACGAGGAGTGTGCAATTGAGATTTTTCCCATGTCTCTGTTGTATGGCACACTGTTCCTTATGCAGCTCAATGGACATCAGACTACACTAGGAACCCTAGCATTTCAGAACCTTTTAAATCGAACTAACAGTTTAACTTATAACTTGAACAGAGATCTATGATTGTTATTCCATTTATTTTTTATTCATTTCTTATTTATTTTCACATTTTCTTTTTGGGATAAATGTTGCACATGTAAGATGTGATTTTCATGGTGTTTTAACTTGTGTGCTATATTGGATGCAAATTGAAAAGGGCAACATGTTTTCGTATGTCTTTTTTGTGAGTGATATTAGGAAATGGGAAGGCTGCTGGCTTAATGACATCCTCTTTTGTTTTCAGTTGTATCCTGTATAAAGAATTTCCAGGTCCTTACCTTGAGTATTAACGAGGGGTGTTTAGATGATAAAACAAACATACATTGTATCCTCGCTCTACTCACTACTGTTCACTGCAGGGCAGTAGGTCCTATTGTTCGTTATGATTATCACTTTGAACTATTTACTGATGGTGTGCTAATCTGCTGGTTTGAGAAATGCCTACCTCAATGGAAGTTGCTGAACAAATTCTTGCAAACAAAAAGTAGTACTAGTCCATTTAGGCTGGTTCATTTAAGTAATCCACTTCTAGGACACAATGATGCCAGCCACAATTTCTTATGTAAGTCTTAACAGTACAAAATAGAAACAGATCTTGGTGATGTGTTGCTGGCAGCATCACCGTTAATCCCGCTCAAGTGTTTTTAATAAACTACAATTGATATCCTGGATTTGTTTCTGGTAAAAGTATCATGAGTGGGTTAAGCTAGTAAGGGAACTCACTCCTCAGGGAATGCCTCTTTCCCCAGTGTGATCGCTGTAAATAAGAGTAGGACATTGTACAGATGAATGTGAATAGGATCATTATTATTGTACAGGTAGAGTGCAGTTTACGCTCAGAACAGTCAGTACCCTTACACTGAAAGACTCAAATATGGGCTCGGCACAGTCCACACAGGAAATGAACTATCAATAGACCTACCCTCTGTGTTGTTGCAGGATATGCTACATGCCATCATCCCTAACTACTGTTTTCAATTAAATAATTAATGGAAAAAACTGTAAATAGTACAAACTGAAAATGTCACACAATGCTAAATAAAATTGGGTTTATTGGTTAGTCTGTAACTGTGTTTAACTACCTGGAGTTTTCTTTTGTTATATTGTTTATACAGTGGCAGCATTTCTGTGAATTCTAGGCTTAACGACACATCAACTAAATAATGATACAAATCGTTTGAGTCACTCACCAGTGCTAATGAAATGTAGCGTAATTTCAACAGGGAAGACTGGGCTGATTTGTTTTAATTTGTTTGTTGTTTCATATTGCAAAATGGTCTTGAGTGGCAACAAAACTGCCCAATAGCTGATTTCCATACACCCACTTCTGTTGATCCTCCCACTTCTGTTGACAAGCCCACTTTCAGACACACTCCATGTATGCAGTTACCTATGACTCTCTCATTGGCAGAATTGTCTCCCACACAGCTCCAGGCGGTCACTTCAGTTACTTGTCAATCGTTTGAACTGATGCGAAGCAAGGTGCCAGGACACTAAAACAATTGCGGGGTTCAGTCGGCTATCTACATTTTAGACGTTTTCTTATTATTTTCACTTAAATCTATACATTTGCATAATAACTTCAGAAATGCCAGCTGCTGATTACGACCAGGCCCCTCTACTGGACCTATTGCCCCTCTACTACCGCCGACTTTTCCCTTTCTCTCAATTTTACCGGTGGCTGAAATATGGAAGAGTGACAAAGAACTATTCACATTGAAGGATGACATATACGTACGATATCAGTCATTCAGCACTCTGAACGAGAAGGTGATGCAGAAGATAAATCTGTACAAGATTGACGTTGGAGCGGTCTATAGTCACAGGCCTAATCAGTATAACACAGTCAAGTCTGGATCCTTCCAGGCTCTGGAAAAGGAGCTGGTGTTTGATGTTGATATGACAGACTATGACAATATCAGAAGCTGTTGCAGTGCTGCAGACATCTGCCCAAAGTGCTGTACTCTGATGACTATTGTCATCCGTATCCTGGATAGAGCCCTTGGAGATGTCTTTGGTTTCCGGCACTGCCTGTGAGTGTACTCGGGCAGGAGAGGGGGGCTTTCTGTAGCGTTGCGCTCCGCTCCGCTGTGTCTGAGTACCTGAGTCTGGTCAAGGATGAAGACAAGACGGTGAGGAAAGTAGTGCTGTCAGACCCAATTCATCCATTCATCGAAGAATCCCTGACGGTGGTGGAGCACCACTTTCCACAGTACCTTCAAGTGGGACAGGACATACTAGGCAACAAAGAGGTTGCAGACAAAGTGCTGGCTCTCGTGCCCAAAGATGTCAGAAAGGAGCTTCTGCAGTGCTTCCAGACAGAGAAAAACCCTGAGAAGCGCTGGGGAAGACTTAAGACTCTGGTCCAAAACAAACGTACAACTACCAAGGACCACTACTGTGAGAAGGAGGTCATGCTGCAGTACTTTTACCCTCGGCTCGATGTGAACATCAATAAAGGAGTCAACCATTCAGCATCCATCCCAAAACCAGGGGGATTTCTGGTCCTATTGACCTGAGAAAACTGGATCGCTTTGACCCCTTTGATGTGCCCACCATCAGTCTGATCTGTGAGGAGTTGGATCGGCCCAAGACAGCGGAGGAGGAGGGCACCAAGGAGAATGAGAATGAGAGAGAAGCAGGAGAGCGATAGAAGATAAGAGACTACAAACGAACAAGCTTGGCAAAGTATGTGAAACTATTTGATCAATTCCTGTAAGGGATGGCTCTCTCAAGGAAAGGGGGCATCTTAAAAAGAGTGATCTTCAAAAGGACTTCTAACCCTGAGCAGTGTCCAACGGAACACTGTCTGTTGCTGGGGTTGGTACCTACAATGGTTGGCTAATCTTAACAAGCCCATCATATCAGTTGTTCATAATCTGACAGTTAAAGATGGAGAACACACATTACAGATACACTGTAAACAAATGGTCTCAGTTTGAGAATTGTCATGCAAATATTTTAGTCTTTATCAATGATTGAAAATCACAGTTGTGCAAAACTTTGTACTACAAAAAACAAAACAAAAAAGTGCCAGGACATGTAGGAAATGTTTGCTTTGATCACATCAGAAGCTCTATTTTCATGTGGGCTGTTATTCTTTCATCTGTGTTGCCGCTCTCGCGCCGCAGTCTGCATGTCATGTCAAATTAAATGTACATTAGTCTCACGTGGAATTCTCGTCTCGTCACATTTTCGTTGACTAAAATGAAAAGTAATTTGTAATAGTTATCGTTTTTTTATGATAGTCGTCTCCTCCCTTGGCCAGAGGCCAAGGCCTACGACTCACAATGGGACTGCCTTTCGCAACGTGGTTGTGTTTTGGCGCGCGATGTGGATGTATGCCAGATCCCTCTGAGCCCATGTCTGTTGAGCTGTTCTTGCAACCACATCTACACTCTGTGCCCTGTGTTGGAGGTGAAAAGCAAGCAGAGAGCAACTGGCAAACGTTGTCAAGGCCGGTGTGGTGATACTAATGATTTCTCGGAACTGATTGCTTGATTGGCTTCTATGGTTGTGGCTAGATGGAGTACAGCTACGGACAGAAATTACTTTTAGCAGGTTAGGAGGATTAGTGTAGCAGGTTAGGAAAGGGGTTAGGTTGGGCTGAGCTGAGCTGAGCTAAAATGTTAGTTGGCCCTGACGCAACAACTAAATGGAGCTCTACTACATCTAGCCACAACTGTAGAAACCATCAGTTCATGGAGAAAACATCAGCAAGGTTAGCGGCACTAGGTTGACGGAATATTTGGAGGTGTGGTCTACACACATTTCTTTTTGCACAACCGTGAGTGAATGTCATGCCAGTTGATGTGTTATGACGATAGAGCATGTCCACAACCAGTTATGGTCAAAGAGCTGTAACTCGAATCCATTGTTGTTGAATCACGATATTTGCTACAATATCTTGCTTGGTAAGAGTAAGGCTAGGTTCCCATTAGCTCTCGAGAACCCAAGAGGGGTACAGTGGCTTCAGAAAGTATTCAGACCCCTTGACTTTTTCCACATTCTGTTACGTTACAGCCTTATTCTAAAATTGATTAAATAAAGCATTTTCCTCATCAATCTACACACAATACCCCATAGTGAAAACATGTTTTTAGGAATTTTAGCACATTTATAAAAAACTGAAATACCTTATTTACATAAGTATTCAGACCCTTTGCTATGAGACTCGAAGTTGAGCTCAGGTGCATCCTGTTGCTATCGATCATCCTTGAGATGTTTCTACAAATTGACTGGAGTCCACCTGTGGTAAATTCAATTGATTGGACATGATCTGGAAATGCACACACCTTTCTATATAAGGTCCCACTGTTGACAGTGCATGTCAGAGCAAAAACCAAGCCATGAGGTTGTAGGAATTGTCCATAGAGCTCCAAGACAGAATTGTGTCAAGGCACAAATCTGGGGAACAGTACCAAGACATTTCTGCAGAATTGAAGGTTCCCAAGAACACAGTGGCCTCCGTCATTCTTAAATGGAAAAAGTTTGGAACTACCAAGACTTCCTAGAGCTGGCCTCCTGGCCAAACTGAGCAATCGGGAAGAAGGGCCTTGGTCAGGGAGGTGACCATGAACCCGAAGGTCAGAGATCCCCTGTGGAGATGGGAGAACCTTCCAGAAAGACAACCATCTCTGCAGCATTTCACCAATCAGGCCTTCATGGTAGAGTGGCCAGACGAATGCCACTCCTCAGTAAAAGGCACATGACAGCCCACTTAGATGTTGCCAAAAGGCACCTAAAGGACTCTGGTCTGATGAAACCAAGATTGAACTCTTTGGCCTGAATGCCAAGGGCCTCGTCTTTACGAAACCTTGCACCATCCCTACGGTGAAGCATGGTGGTGGCAGAATCATGCTGTGTGGATGTTTTTCAGCGGCAGGGACTGGGAGATTAGTCAGGATCGAGGAAAAGATTAACTGAGCAAAGTACAGAGAGATCCTTGATGAAAACCTGCTCCAGAGTGCTCAGGACCTCAGACTGGGGTGAAGGTTCACCTTCCAACAGGACAATGACCCTAAGCACACAGCCAAGACAACGCAGGAGTGGCTTAGGGTCAAGTCTCTGATTGTCCTTGAGTGGCCCAGCCAGAGCCCGGACCTGAAAATAGCTGTGCAGTTACGCTCCCCATCCGACAGAGCTTGAGAGGATCTGCAGAGAAAAATAGGAGAAACTCCCAAAAACAGGTGTGCCAAGCTTGTAGCGTCATACCCAAGAAGACTTGAGGCTGTAATCGCTGCCGAAGGTGCTTCAACAAAGTACTGAGTAAAGGGTCTGAATACGTATGTAAATGTGATATTTCAGTTTTATTTTCTAAATTTGCTAAAAATTCTAAATACCTGTTTTTGATTTGTCATAATGGGGTATTGTGTGTAGATTGATGAGGAAACAAATACAATTTTATCAATTTTAGAATAAGGCTGTAATGTAACAAAATGTGGAAAAAGTCAAGGGGTCTGAATATTTTCCGAATGCACTGTATATGAAGTATATACAGTGGAGAGAACAAGTATTTGATACACTGCCGATTTTGCAGGTTTTCCTACTTACAAAGCATGTAGAGGTCTGTAATTTTATCATAGGTACACTTCAACTGTGAGAGACAAAAATCCAGAAAATCACATTGTTTGATTTAAGTAATTAATATGCATTTTATTGCATGACATAAGTATTTGATCACCTACCAACCAGTAAGAATTCCGGCTCTCACAGACCTGTGAGTTTTTCTTTAAGAAGCCCTCCTGTTCTCTACTCATTATCTGTATTAACTGCACCTGTTTGAACTCGTTACCTGTATAAAAGACACCTGTCTACACACTCAATCAAACAGACTCCAACCTCTCCACAATGGCCAAGACCAGAGAGCTGTGTAAGGACATCAGGGATAAAATTGTAGACCTGCACAAGGCTGGGATGGGCTACAGGACAATAGGCAAGCAGCTTGGTGAGAAGGCATCAACTGTTGGCGCAATTATTAGAAAATGGAAGAAGTTCAAGATGACGGTCAATCACCCTCGGTCTGGGGCTCCATGCAAGATCTCACCTCGTGGGGCATCAATGATCATGAGGAAGGTGAGGGATCAGCCCAGAACTACACGGCAGGACCTGGTCAGTGACCTGAAGAGAGCTGGGACCACAGTCTCAAAGAAAACCATTAGTAACACACTACGCCGTCATGGATTCAAATCCTGCAGCGCACGCAAGGTCCCCCTGCTCAAGCCAGCGCATGTCCAGGCCCGTCTGAAGTTTGCCAATGACCATCTGGATGATCCAGAGGAGGAATGGGAGAAGGTCATGTGGTTTGATGAGACAAAAATAGAGCTTTTTGGTCTAAACTCCACTCGCCGTGTTTGGAGGAAGAAGAAGGATGAGTACAACCCCAAGAACACCATCCCAACTGTGAAGCATGGAGGTGAAAACATCATTCTTTCGGGATGCTTTTCTGCAAAGGGGACAGGACGACTGCACCGTATTGAGGGGAGGATGGATGGGGCCATGTATCGCGAGATCTTGGCCAACAACCTCCTTCCCTCCGTAAGAGCATTGAAGATGGGTCGTGGCTGGGTCTTCCAGCATGACAACGACCCGAAACACACAGCCAGGGCAACTAAGGAGTGGCTCCGTAAGAAGCATCTCAAGGTCCTGGAGTGACCTAGCCAGGCTCCAGACCTGAACCCAATAGAAAATCTTTGGAGGGAGCTGAAAGTCCGTATTGCCCAGCGACAGCCCTGAAACCTGAAGGATCTGGAGAAGGTCTGTATGGAGGAGTGGGCCAAAATCCCTGCTGCAGTGTGTGCAAACCTGGTCAAGAACTACAGGAAATGTATGATCTCTGTAATTGCAAACAAAGGTTTCTGTACCAAATATTAAGTTCTGCTTTTCTGATGTATCAAATACTTATGTCATGCAATAAAATGCAAATTAATTACTTAAAAATCATACAATGTGATTTTCTGGATTTTTGATTCCGTCTCTCACAGTTGAAGTGTACCTATGATAAAAAATTACAGACCTCTACATGCTTTGTAAGTAGGAAACACTGCTGATTTTGCAGGTTATCAAATACTTGTTCTCCCCACTGTATAGTTTTTTTTTACTGTGGAGGTGTGATAAAAGTCACGGATTTACACGGTTATAATGCCAGGATAAGCCTACACAAAACACAGTCCTTATTTTAAGTGTTTCTAAAATCCCCTATGGGAAAAATGAATGGGGAAAAAACGTTTTGAACCATTTCCCTGTTTGACCGCTAGGTTTTATGGCTATTATGACTCATACTGTGGTACTCTATTCAGGAGCCCGCTCTCAATGAGTGTAGACAGTCTGCTGCTGCCGCTCTGCTAATCGTCAGATGGGGCAAGGAGAGGAGGTAGGGGGCCCACGTTGGTAACTTGGGGGCTCTGTCTTGATTGGGTAATTACTGGTCAATTGTGTGAGTCAGGGGCTGGACCCAAGTCCATAGGAGTCCAAGAGGCAAAACATTTATAATATAAATAAATATATATATATATATACAGTTGAAGTCACTCCATAAATTTCTTGTTAACAAACTATAGTTTTGGCAAGTCGGTTAGGACATCTACTTTGTGCATGACACAAGTAATTTTTCCAACAATTGTTTACAGACAGATTATTTCACTTATAATTCACTGTATCACAATTCCAGTGGGTCAGAAGTTTACATACAATAAGTTGGCTGTGCCTTTAAACAGCTTGAAAAATTCCAGAAAATGATGTCACAAGTTACCTGTGGTATCTAGATATAATTTGCCTTCTACACCATCAAAAGGAAAATCAAACTCAACATCCCAATTAGGATCTGTCAAAAAATACTTCACTCAGTTATAGAACCCATTGCCCTCAATGGTTGTGAGATCTGGGGACCACTCGCCAACCAAGAATTCACAAAATGGGACAAACACCCAGTTGAGACTCCGCATGAAAAAATGTACTTTCTGTGCAACGCAAAACCGCAAACAATGCATGCAAAATTAGGACCAGACCCGTTAGTTATCAAAATCCAGAAAAGAGCTGTTAAATTCTACAACCACCTAAAAGGAAGTGATGCCTACACATTCCATCACAAAGCCCTCACCTACAGTGAGATGAGTCCCCTCAGCCAGCTGGTTCTGAGGCTCTGTTCACGAACACAAACAGAGCCCCAGGACAGATACACAATTAGACCAAACTAAATTATGAGAAAGCAAAAAGATAACTATTTGACACTGGAAAGAATCAGCCAAAAAACTGAGTGAATTGGAGAATGCTATCTGTCTCTAAACAGAGAGTACACAGTGGCAGATGCCAAGCGTTGGCTGGAGTTCTGTAAAGCTCGCCGCCATTGGACTCTGGAGCAGTCGAATCGCACTTCACCATCTGGGAGTTCGACGGACGAATCTGTGTTTGGCAGATGCCAGGAGAATGCTACCTGCCCCAATGCATAGTGCCAAATGTAAAGTTTGGAACAATGGTCTGTGGCTTTCTTTGATGGTTCGGGCCAGGAACTTTAGTTCCAGTGAAGGGAAATCTTAATGCTACAGCCTACATTCTAGATGATTCTGTGCTTCCAACTTTCTGGCAATAGTTTGGGAAAGGCCCTTTCCTGTTTCAGCATGACAATGCCCCCCATGCACAAAGCAAGGTCCATACGGATATGGTTTGGCGAGATCGGTGTGGAAGAACTTGACTGGCCTGCACAGTGCCCAGACCTCAACTCCATCAAACACCTTTGGGATGAATTGGAATGCCGACTGCTTGCAAGGCCTAATCAACCAATATCAATGTACAGTGAACTTCTCCATGTTTCGCCCTTTGTTTTTCTTCTTTCTCTCTCTCTCTTCAGCTTTGTTTTTCCACTCAAACCACCATGTCTGCTCACCAGCATCAAAGTCAGATGTTTAAGCTCTTTTTCTTGGCAAAGGGAGCACTCTGTCTACATGCACTCTTTCTTCAGGTTCTCACAGCACAAAGACTCAATAAGGATCTCAATGTTGCTGCAGCTGATCACTTTGTGATACTGTAGTTCGTCAGCCATGAACTGGAGGTTAGCGTGGGTTTTGCAGAGGCATGTGTCCCATATCTTGGATTGTTGGCTTCCAACCTTTTTCCTTCCAGCCAGTATTCGACTTCTCATTCCTGTTGCAGACAGACGATGAGGAATGTTCTGGCTGCTATTCATCTGGTGACGAAAGGGGTGTGTTGCCTGATAAGTAGGTCTACATTGCAACTGTTCTCTTTAAAGTCTGTCTTCTTTTCCGTTGGTTGCATTTCTATTGCCTTCTCTTGCTTCTTTGTTCTCGCTTTGTAAGCTCAGAGATAGATTTTATTTCTCCCTTCTCTTTTCTCTTCCAGTATCTCTCCCTGTCTTTTTGCAGATGTTCCTGGTATTTCTATGTGTGTGACCTCTGTGCTGTTTCATGTGACATCGTCTAATTAAATTCATTTAAAACATGATTAAATAAGCCTAAAATAACAGGAAGTACATTCTGTCATTACCACAACAGTTCAAGTTTGTGATGGAAATGACTGTGATCTAAATTACGCTTCTACAGTTTTTGGAGAACAATTACAGACTACTTAGCATGCTATGGCTAGTATTACAGCTAGCATATAGTTAGCTAGCATACACTTAATACATAAAATATATTTTTTTCATTTTATTATTCTACCACAAATTAAAGAAATTAAAGCCTGTTTGGAAATGACTGACAATAAAAATATTCTCGACAAAAGCAATATTTACCTACATTTTTCCATGTTAACTAAATTAACATTCTCTTGACAAAACTTTATTAATGAGGAATAGGTTCTCAGTGTGGAAATGACACCACTAACAAAGGACGGGTATATCTTGTGTAAATAACAATATAAAGGGCATACTCACAATAAATATTGATATAGATTTTATTTAATAGACTCTTTCTCTAGTAGATAACATTATATAATTAAGCAATAAGGCCCGAGGGGGTGTGGTATATGGCCAATATACCACGGCTATGGGCTGTTCTTAAGCACGACGCAACGCAGAGTTCCTGGACACAGCCCTTAGCCGTAGTATATTAGACATATATCACAAAACCCCGAGGTGCCTTATTGCTATTATAAACTGGTTACCAACGTAATTAGAGCAGTAAAAATAAGAGTTTGTCATACCCGTGGTATTGCTGTCAGCCAATCAGCATTCAGGGCTCAAACCACCCAGTTTATAATGTGTAATTATTCATGTTTTCTCCTAGAAGAACTCAAAAGTCTGGGTCAGGGACAGGGAAATGGAGGTATAAAATGCATCTGAAATGTTACTAAAATAATTAGTGTTAAAAAATCTGGGGTGATTGTAGTGTGAACTGAACACATAAAGTCCAAAAAATTGACCCTGAGGACATATAATTGCCCGTAGTTGCAGAATCACCCTAATACTGCTGAAGAATGAATTGCGGCCAGCGGGTCAAACAAACAACTAAAATGAATGAGTAACTCAGAAAAACAAATTGTTTGTCTTGGAATTCCCCCCAGGTGTCAGGTGACAGACAGCTTCATGAATAGATGGTATAATGTTTTGGTCTATTGAATGGTCTAGTCTAGGTTCCCATACATGATCAATGTTTAAACAGGAAGTTAATGTATCAATGGCCACTAACTACACTGAAACTCACAGATTGGGACAACACCTTCACATGAAACCCTGAATGTAGGTGGAACCGGCATCATTAAGCCTGGGCTTCCAGGGCTTCAGCCCCTGATATTTTTCGTCCAGCCCAGAACATTTTTTTTCCAGTCTGGTATGAGTTTCCATAACCACACATCACTTGCGCTATGCAGTATTTAAAAAATATATGTTTTACTGACATTTTTACTAGTATTATGATTTTTCTTCTTCTGCTAATTATGGCTAAACCCATGCCTATAATTTATTTTCTTAAAATCTGATTTTAAACCTAACCCTAACCTTAGCCCTATTCTTAACCCCACTACTAACCCTAATATTTTTGTAGCCAATTTTGTCTGTGGAATCTGACTTTGGGGATGTGTTATCTAGCGGGAACCCAGTAGTAGGCACTGCAAGAAGCCCCTTGAGTGGCACGGTAGCTGCTGTGATTGGCCAAGATTTCACAATGCAGTGGACTGCTCATGTCCCTTGACCCCTCCCCCACACATAAAGCACCGGTAAAATGTCAATAGGCAGTTCATTTTGCATCACCCGGTGGCCCAGGTGAGCGGAGTTTACACATTGTAAACCATTCAATTGGTCTTTAAGTGAAATCTCCACCCACCTGGTGCACTGGGCAATCCAAAACGAACTCGCCCTATGTCATCATTCAGCAAAATGCCTATCACTCAGAGTCTATAGTATAGCACTGAGCAAAGTGTGATAAGTTAAATTTTTGTCTTAATCTGTTGTTGTCTAGTACTGTATTTTTGCTAGCTAAAGCCATCTACTTTAAGTGCTGCCTGTCTTCCCAGTAGCCTACTTGGTGTGTGAACTTCTGACTGCTCATAACATGCAGATGATTGTTGACACATCAACCAGGATTAAAGGGCAGGGCAATTTGAGACTGTTGTTGTTTTTGTAATCAGTGGCTGTATTGGAGGGGAGTGATTTCTCCTGTCCTATTAGTACTTTAGTCTCCTCTGTTTTCGCAGCAGCAGTTGTGACGGTGGTCTCGTTGCCGAAGCAAAGGCAGTTCTGCCGAGTTGTTCTGCAGGGTTATTGGAGGAAGGAAAGAGAGGAAGGCTCCACACCACTCTCTCACTTGTGTATCTTACCTAGTTATTTTCAAATGATCTAACTTTGCTCTTTGGTAGCTCTGGTAACTATGTGTATGTTTTCTATCCCAGTTTGCTCCTCTCCCTGTAGGTTTTACAGACGCTCCCCACCCCTTGGCTGCAACCCTTCTAAGTTAGTGTACCCTGTGCACACAACCCATGTGGAATTCCTGGTCTCTGGCAGCGTTTGGAACTGCCGATCTACGGTCAAGAACGCTGAGTTCATCTCAGCCTATGCTGCCCTTCAGTCCCTTGACTTTTTGGCCCTGACAGAGACATGGATCACCCCAGAGAACAGGGCTACTCAAGCTTCTCTCACTTCATCTGACGATTGTATGTTTTCTCTAATGGTCTGAGAGCATCTATTCTCTGCGGTGGTGGCACAGGACTATTAATTTCTCCTAAGTGGAGAATTTCTAATTTCTCCCTCACACACCTGTCCATCTCCTCATTTCAACTCCATGCGGTCACTGTCAATGGTCCACTCAAGCTTAACATTGTAGTCATCTATCACCCACCAGGTGCCCTTAGAGAGTTCCTCAATGAGCTTGACACCTTGACACCTTGATAAGCACAACACTCTCTTTTGCATCCTTACCTCTTTTGACCTAACCCTTTCCCAGTCCCCTCCCACTAACAAGGCAGGAAATACACTTGACTTCATCTTTACTAGAGGCTGATCGCCTACTAATCTTACTGCAACCCCCCTCCAGGTCTCGTCTCTGATCACTACTTTGTTTCCTGTTCTGTCTCCCTTTCCTCCAATCCTTCTCCCCCAGGTCTTTTGAGTCTACCTCTTCGACCCTATTCTCCTCTCTTTCTGCATCCTATGACTCGTCTCCTTTCCTCCCGGCCAGCTCGGCCCTCCCTTCCTCTTCCGTGACTGAGTGACTTATTGCGAGCTTACAGAACAGGGCTATGGGCAGCTGAGCGAAAATGAAGGAAAACAAAACTTCCGGAGGACATGTCATCCTTTCACTCCTTCCTCTCAACCTTCTCTTCCTCTGTATCTGCTGCTAAAGCCACTTTCTATCATTCTAAATTTCGAGCTTCTGCCTCTAACCCTAGGAAACAATTTTCCTCCTTCTCCTCCACCCCTTCCCCCTCTTTTCTTCCTCTCTGCGGATAACTTTGCCAACTACTTTGAAAAGAAGGTGGACAACATCCACTCCTCACTCACTCAGCCTAGAGTCACTGTTCCCACTCACACAGAACTACCCTATGCCTTGAACTCTTTCTCCCCTCTCTCTCCAGATGAAATCCTGCAACTAGTGAGGACCGGCCGACCGATAACCTGCCCGCTCGACCCCATCCTCTGGTCTGGGGAGTTGCCTTCTCCCAGTTCTTACTCCCTCACCAACTCATACCTGACCACTGGCTGTGTCCACTCTGACTTTCAAATTGGCCCAAGTTTCTCTCTTCCTCAAGAAATCAACACTCGACAACTCTGACGTTAAAAACTACAGACCGTATCCCTTCTTTCTTTTCTTGCTGTCTCTGACCAACTCTCTCGCTATCTCTCTCAGAACGCTCTTCTTGACCCTAACCAGTCAGTCTTCAAGACGGGTCACTCAACCAAGACTGCTCTTTTCTGTGTCACGGAGGTTCTCCACCCTGCCAAAGCTGACACTCTCCTCTGTTCTTATCCTCCTAGCTCTATCAGTTGCCTTCGACACCGTGAACCATCAGATACTCCTCTCCACCTTCTTTAGGCTGGGCGTCTCAGGCTCTGCACACTCTTGGATTGCATCCTACCTGGCAGGCCGCTCCTACCAGGTGACATGGAGAGGATCTGTGTCTGCACCACATACTCTCATTACTGGTGTCCCCCAGGGCTCTGTTCTAGCCCCTCTTCTCTCTATACACCAAGTCACTCGGCTCTGTCACATCCTCACCTGGTCTCTTCTATCATTGCTATGTGGATGACACTCAACTACTTTTCTCCTTCCCCCCTTCTGACACCCAGGTGGCGAAACACATCTCTGTGTGACTGGCAGATATCTCAGCGTAGATGTCAACCCACCACCTCAAGCTCAACCTTGGCAAGACGAAGCTGCTCTTCCTCATGGGGAAGACCTGCCTGCTCCAAGACCTCTCTGATGGTTGACAACTCCACGGTGTCTCCCTCCCAGAGTGCAAAGAACCTTGGCGTGACCCTGGACAACAACATGTCATTCTATCCAAACATCAAAGCAGTGACTCATTCCTGCAGGGTTATGCTCTACAACATCCGTAGAGTACGACCCTACCTCACACAGAACGCTGCAGCCCGGTTGGTGTTCAACTTTCCCAAGTTCTCCCATGTCACCCCACTCCTCCGCACACTCCACTGGCTTCCAGTCGAAGCTCACAGCCACTACAAGACCATGGTATTTGCCTATGGAGCAGGAAGAGGAACGGCCCCTCCCTACATTCAGGCTTTGCTCAAACCCTACACCCCAACCCGAACACTCCGTTATGCCACCTCTGGTCTCTTGGCCCTCCCACCCCTGGGGCAGCTCCCACTCAGCCCAGTCCAAGCTCTACTCTGTCCTTGCACCCCAATGGTGAACCAGCTTCCCCCTGAAGCTAGAACAGCAGAGTCCCTGCACATCTTCCAAAAACACCTGAAACCCTACCTCTTCAAAGAGTTTCTTAATTAATCCAACAGCACCCCCTCCTTACCCCGACAAAATATGGACACCCCTTCAAATGAATGGATTTGCCTATTTCAGCCACACCCGTTGCTGGAAGCAATGTCAGCAGAAGAACTGCTTGTCGGGAGCTTCATGAAATGGGTTTCCATGGCTGAGCAGCCACACACAAGCCTAAGATTATCATGTGCAATCCCAAGCGTTTGTTGGATTGGTGTAAAGCTTGCTGCCATTGGACTCTGGAGCAGTGGAAACGCGTTCTCTGGAGAGATGAATCACGCTTCTTCATTTGACAGTCCGACGGACAAATCTAGGTTTGGCGGATGCCAGGAGAACGCTACCTGCCCGAATGCATAGTGCCAACTGTAAAGTTTGGTGAAGGAGGAATAATGGTCTGGGGCTGTTTTTCATAATTCTGGCTAGGCCCCTTAGTTCCAGTGAAGGGAAATCTTAACGCTACAGCATACAATGACATTCTAGACAATTCTGTTGCTTTCAACTTTATGGCAACAGTTTGGGGAAGGCCCTTTTTCCTGTTTCAGCATAACAATTCCTCCATGCACAAAGCAAGGTCCATACAGAAATAGTTTGTTTAGATCGGTGTGAAAGAACTTGACAGGCCTGCACAGAGCCCTGACCTTAACCCTATCAAAAACCTTTGGGATGAATTGGAACGTTGACTGCAAGCTGGCAGAGGGGGGGCGCAACTACGTATTAATGCCCATGATTTTGGAATGAGATGTTCGACGAGCAGGTGTCCACATACTTTTCAAAAGGTTAACCTGCAAGTAACGGAAAGGGGAGACCTAGTCAGTTGCACAACTGAACGCAGCGAAATGTGTCTTCCGCACTTAACCCCTCCCCTCTGAATCAGAGGTGCACTAGGGGGCCTGCCTTAATCGACATCATCGGCGCCCGGGGAGCAGTTGTTGTTGGAGGTTAACTGCCTTGGTCAAGG